>NC_057390.1:80012221-80050218 GCF_019320065.1 Cervus canadensis | reverse complement strand
TTTTTTTTTTTATTTTTTTTTTTTTTTTTTTTTTTTTTTCACTTTGCAGGAATATAGATTGTTTCTCCTTCATGTGTAGCATCATTGAGCATGTCCTCTGGCTGCAAGAGTTCAGAGGTATGCTTTATCATTTATCATTCCATGTCCAACATTCACAATCAGATTTATCTCCAATGACTATGATGTTAAAAACGGGATCATATGCACTTTTAGAGTCATGCTACTCTAAACAAAGCTTTGGGCATTTCCTGTTTATGTGTGTAGTTGGATATGAGTTTGTGTTGTGTGTTCATGTGTGATCACTCATTCTTTGATTCATTTAACAAGTGTTCATTAATTAACTATACACTTCTGGTGTGATATTATTGAAAAGGATGAGAACACTTAGAAATCGTAGTTCCTATTTTAGAAACTCTGATACACTTTATAATCTATTATGATAATAGACAAATAATCCAAAACTTTGGAAGACTTAGTTAAGCATTTTGAAAGTAGGAAACATGAGAAGAGCCTGCATAGAAATAGAAACAAGCTCTGATTAGTGGAGGATCAGGGAAAGCATTCCTATGAGCATTGTAGATGGACCAAATCTTGCAAGATGAGAAATTAGCCAGGAAGGACAGTGCATTGATAAAGAGCATTCTTATAAGAGAAGGAATGCATACATATTAAAGCAAATGGGAGAAAGTAGAATACATTTAGATTTTTAAAGCACTTCTCTGAAACAAATATAAAATGTGAAGAAGACACAGCAAAACCTGTGTCTGGAAAGATATATAGAATATACCTAGATGTACATACAATGTTAGCATTAACAATAACTTGCAAGACGCATTGTACACATGGTTCCCTCATTCTAAAAAAAAAAAAAAAAATGAAGGTTATGATATATGTATACTTAAATACTTTTAGCAAGACTATAAAAGACACTTTTCTAAACATACCTAAGGTTAAAAGTACAAAATATTTACTTTATTAATGAATTTAAGATTTGTAATCACTGTAGTCACAAATCTTCTTCTTAGTCAGATCTTCAGACCATTTCTTCTGATTTCATCCACATAGGAATTATAAATCTTTCACTTTTGCATTTCATTTAAGCAAGGACATAGGTTCCTCCATCTCTCATTCTACCACTTTCTTCTTTCACTGTCTTAAATTTAAGCTTTCTTTGAAGGAGCACTTTAATTCAGGGCTTGTGCTACAGAACCTTCACTGAGTCTCAAGCAGAGTCAATCTGCTTCTCTTCTGCTCTGATATCTTGTATTCACCACTTCCTGTAGCAGGATTTTAATCATTTATGAAGTTTGAACTTAAGCTTTATTATATTTATTACATTAGAAGTCCTTGTATTTTTTTCTTTTTTAAGTTCTATCTTATCTTAGAGCAACTTCAAGCCACATTCAGGATATTCCTCATTCTTCTTGGTTTAAAATAAGCACAAACAACTCTGCATGGAACATCAGATTGAATGTGTATATTCTGGAATTAGAGACTATACTAGGAGGTGGCATCATGAGATAAGACTGTAAAGAAGGCTGTGGCTCTTGCTCTGTAATACCTTTCACCCAGGAAATGAAGTGCCAAGTATAGCATGGGTACTTTCAAGGCTGTAAATCTGCAATAGACTGACACCAAACTGCCTGGAGAATCCCATGGACAGAGGAGCGTGGTGGGCTATAGCCCATGGGACTATAGCAAAGAGTCAGACACAACTGAGCAACAAAGCATGCACACACAGCCTTATACCACAGTATTGACATTTAACTGACATACACAATACAGGTTTAATGTATACAATTTGATGAATTTAGACATAAGTATAGATCCAACCAGTCCATCCTAAAGGAGATCAGTCCTGGGTGTTCATTGGAAGGATTGATGCTGAAGCTGAAACTCCAGTATTTTGGCCACCTCATGCTAAGAGTTGACTCATTGGAAAAGACCCTGATGCTGGGAGGGATTGGGAGCAGGAGGAGAAGGGGACGACAGAGGATGAGATGGCTGGATGGCATCACCGACTCGATGGACATGAGTTTGAATAAACCCCAGGAGCTGGTGATGGACTGGGAGGCCTGGCGTGCTGCGATTCCTGGGGTCGCAAAGAGTCGGACATGACTGAGCGACTGAACTGACTGACTGATGCATCCATAAAGCCCTCATCACAAATCGATGTCATAGCTATGTTAATATATATCGATCATCACCTCCAAAAGTTTCCTCTTGCCCTTTCTATCTTTTATGTGATAAGAACACAACATAAGATTTGTCCTCTTAACAATTTTTTAAATTATACTGTATAACACAGTATCATTATCTATAGCCTCTATGTTTTAGAGTAAAATTGTAAGAATTACACATCTTGCATAACTGACACCTTGTACACTTGATTAATATGTCTCCTTTTTTCTCCCCCCAGGCCATGGAAATCACCATTCTCCATTCTGCTTCCATGAATTATATCATTTCAGATTCTTTATATAAATTGTGTCTTGTAGCCACCATCTGCAGTGATTTTGGAGTCTAAGAAAATAAAGTCTCTCACTGTTTCCTTTGTTTCTCCATCTATTTGCCATGGAGTTATGGGACCAGATGACATGATCTTAGTTTTCTGAATGTTGAGTTTTAAGCCAGCCTTTTCGCTCTCCTTCTTCACTTTCATCAAGAGGCTCTTTAGTTCCTCTTCACTTTCTGCCATAAGGGTGGTGTCATCTGCATATCTGAGGTTATTGATATTTCTCCTGGAAGTCTTGATTCCAGCTTATTTCCATCCTGGGCTTCATCCAACCCAGCCTTTTGTATGATATACTCTGCATATAAGTTAAGTAAGCAGGGGGACAGTATACAGCCTTGACACACTCCTTTCCCCATTTGGGACAAGTGTGTTGCTCTATGTCCAGTTCTAACCATTGCTTCTTGACCTGAAACTCTTTCCATAATATACTGTCTTACATTATTTTGAAGCTAAGAAGTCTAGAAATCGATAAAATGTTACCCATATATTTGTGACAATAAGATAGCATTTCTTCCTTTTCAGTCTTCTAGTATCTTACCCATTATTCATTATTCTTTAAATATTATTAATTGTACTTTGATAAAACTATTTTCTTTCTCTATTAATAACATCTAAGATAAATCAATGAGATATTATTTTTATTTTTTAAATTTCTGCTCTTTAATCGTGGATTTTTCTTTAAGATGTTTATAATTTATATCATTTTATACATCAGTCATGGGCAGAACTGAAATCAAATTCACTGTGAAGCTTATAAAAGAAATATGTGATTATGAAATAAACCAGTTGATGGGATTTTATAGGTACAAATGGATGGAACATGTCAGAATTACCCTTGCGCATATAAGCTCCCCAGGGTATTCACTTTTTACCTTTCAGAAAAACAGACACTCTCCCACACACGCTTGTATAGTTTTAGAGGATTCCTCAAAGGTTTCTGAGGACAAAGGAAATTCAATAGAGATCAATAGATACAAGTTAGAGATGTAAGTGATTGGGCACATGTTGTTAGAAAAGAATAGATATAATTCCTAAGTCACGTTCTTTAAATTGCCCATAAAAATAAAAAACTTGAGAGTAGAGGCTGTGATGGGAATTGCCCTGTTTTTTGAGAACAGCTGGTCATTTGTTCTGACATGTAATATGGCAAGTCAATTCACGAGGTGTTTGTGTTAGAGAAGACTGCACTCAAAATACTTCTGTGCACACAGAAGCTATAAATCACAATGAATTCTGAAACCTTGATAGAATTTTTTTTCTTGAGAGAGGATAGGAATAGGATAAGTGATTCTACTCATATGACATAAGAATATTTTAGAAATAGGCCAGTTAAATACTGCTATAGCAATAAATAGCCAATATTGCATTAGTCACTTAAATTTTCCCTAATATTCTATCAGGAATAGAATATTTTTTCAAAATTTATGCACTCTGTAATCCTTACTTGAAGATTATATTTATAAATAATAGAATTATTTAGGAATGGAGATGGCATTAAACTTATCTTGCCAAATGACTTAAAGAATTTTAAAAAATTTGACATATAAATATACATTTGTATGTATGTATGGCTATTTATTCACATATACATATATGTCTGTGCATCTTGTATATATGGATGTAATTGGATTGCCATGGTTTCATTTGGAAATGAAAAAAAAAAAAAACCACAAAGTAAAATTGTATATACTTTTATGAAACATGCATAGAAAGAAAAAATATTTTTAAAACCACAGTTAGGAATAACAGAGTCTCAGATAAAAGGAAGATTATACGAAATTGAATAAAAATTTTATTTTTAAAGGATAATCTATATGCCTCTTCCTAATTTTATTGAATATAGTTATTTAATAATCACTCATCTGGTTCAAACCCATGTTTTTCTTATTATTTATTGCAGTGTAAAATGATTACTACATCTGCCCAATGGCACGCACATTAATTGGATGGTGGCAGACACTAATCTGATCCCAAATAGCACACCCTATTTAATGTAATAAATTACTGGAAGATTTATATCTTGGATTTTCCATTTTTCTTGTTACATACATGTTGTTCTTTGTTTAGTATATAGACTGTACTCAAAATAGTAATTTATCAAACTAAAAAAATAGTATAATATATAGGATTTAGTGTCCTGGGTTATTTTAATACAAGGACGGCAAACTTTTCTCTAAAAGGTCAATGAATAAATATTTCAGGCATTATGGTTCAGTCATTATCTGAATATTTCAGGCATTATGGTTCAGGCATTGTCTCTGTCACAGCTACTTAATTCTGCTTTCACAGGGTAAAAACAATCATAGATAATACATAAACAAACATGGCTATATCCCAATAAAAACTTTATTGATACTGAAATATGAATGTCACAGAATTTTCACATACGAAATATTATTCTTTCATGACTTTTTAAACATTTGAAAATGAAAAAGTGATTCTTAGCATACAGGTTGAACATAAACACAAAACAAGCTAGATTTCCTAAAGGACATAGATTGCTGACCCATAGTATGTTAATATGAATGCAAATATATGACTTTACTAGAGTGATTTCCGCAAGAACTTATTTGCTTCGAGTTTACTTAAATCTTAACGAGTCCACTTATAACAAATGGATGCAGTATATTCAAAAATATGGAAAAGGCACAAATACATCTTTCCTGGTACCTACACAAAATCCCCCACAGTGAATTTCAGTAGAGGAGAATTAAATACTTGGTATGACTGTAGAATGTAAAGTCTTTTCCCCCTGCTATAAACTTGAATGCAGTATTTGTCTGTTTTTCAGAAATTGTATTTTTTTTTTTTGTAGGGGATGTAAGTTATCGATTGGTTCTCCAAGCATAATATAAACAAGTGAGGCATGCATCTTTGTGCACCTACTAGCCTCTACAAACCACTAGACTAGTTTTGTTGTTTAGTCTCTAGGTCTTGTCTGACTCTTTTTGTGACCCCATGGATTGCAGCCCACCAGGCTCCTCTGTTCAAGGAATTTCCTAGGCAAGAATACTAGACAGGGCTGTCATTTCCTTTTCCAAGGGATATTCCAGAAACAGGGATCAAGCCCACATCTCCTGCATTGGCAGGCTAATTCTTTACCACTGAACCACCAGGGTAGTCCATTAAATTAGCTACCTTCTAATCTCTGTTCTAATGATTCAACTGACCTGAGCAGAATATAAGGGTACTTTATAAAAACTCAAATTATCCCATATAAGCCACTGCCTGAATTATACTTCAGTGTGCTCTGAAACAGACAGGAACCTCAGAAGGAAGGCCTGTCACTGAGTCTTTATTAGAAAAATGACTTACTGTGCTGTGCATAGGTCTTTAAAACATTCCTGTACTGCCAGTTAAGGAGCTTAATTGAAGAGGCTACTTATCTACACAAGCCCTCAGGGCAATCAATCAAACTTGGAATCATAGATTTCCAAGGTGTTCTTCAGTTGAGTTCAGTTCAGTAGCTCAGCCGTGTCTGACTCTTTACAACCCCATGAATCGCAGCACGCCAGGCCTCCCTGTCCATCACCAGCTCCTGGGGTTTATTCAAACTCATGTCCATCGAGTCGGTGATGCCATCCAGCCATCTCATCCTCTGTCATCCCCTTCTCCTCCTGCTCCCAATCCCTCCCAGCATCAGGGTCTTTTCCAATGAGTCAACTCTTCACATGAGGTGGCCAAAATACTGGAGTTTCAGCTTCAGCATCAATCCTTCCAATGAACACCCAGGACTGATCTCCTTTAGGATGGACTGGTTGGATCTCTTTGCAGTCCAAGGGACTCTCAAGAGTTTTCTCCAACACCACAGTTCAAAAGCATCAATTATTCTGTGCTCAGCTCTCTTCACAGCACAACCCTCACATCCATACATGACCACTGGAAAAACCATAGCCTTGACTAGATGGACCATTGTTAGCAAAGTCATGTCTCTGCTTTTTAATATGCTATCCAGGTTGGTCATAGTTTTCCTTCCAAGGAGCAAGTGTCTTTTAACTTAATGGCTGCAATAACCATCTGCAGTGATTTTGGAGTCCCAAAAAAAAGTCAGCCACTGTTTTCCCAACTACTTGCCATGAAGTAATGGGACCAGATGCCATGATCTTAGTTTTCTAAATGTTGAGCTTTAAGCCAATTTTTTCACTCTCCTCATTCACTTTCATCAAGAGGCTTTTTAGTTCCTCTTCACTTTCTGCCATAAGGGTGGTATCATTTGCATATCTGAGGTTATTGATATTTCTCCCAGCAATCTTGATTCCAGCTTGTGCTTCTTCCAGCCCAGTGTTTCTCATGATGTACTCTGCATATAAGTTAAATAAGCAGGGTGACAATATACAGCCTTGACGTACTCCCTTTCCTATTTGGAACCAGTCTGTTGTTCCATGTCCAGTTCTAACTGTTGCTTCCTGACCTGCATACAGGTTTCTCAAGAGGCAGGTCAGGTGGTCTGGTATTCCCATCTCTTTCAGAATTTTCCACAGTTTATTGTGATCCACACAGTCAAAGGCTTTGGCATAGTCAATAAAGCAGAAATAGATGTTTTTTTCTGGAACTCTCTTGCTTTTTTGATGATCCAGTGGATGTTGGCAATTTGATCTCTGGTTCTTCTGCCTTTTTTAATACCAGCTTGAACATCTGGGAATTCACGGTTCACATACTGCTGAAGCCTGGCTTGGAGAATTTTGAGCATTACTTTACTAGCATGTGAGATGAGTACAATTGTGTGGTAGTGTGAGCATTCTTTGGGATTGCCTTTCTTTGGGATTGGAATGAAACTGACGTTTTCCAGTCCTGTGGCCACTGCTGAGTTTTCCAAATTTGCTGGCATATTGAGTGCAGCACTTTCATAGCATCATCTTTTAGGATTTGAAATAGCTCAACTGGAATTCCATCACCTCCACTAGCTTTGTTTGTAGTGATGCTTTCTAAGGCCCATTTGACTTCACATTCAGGATATCTGGCTCTAGGTGAGTGATCACACCATCGTGATTATCTGGGTCATGAAGATCTTTTTCATACAGTTCTTCTGTGTATTCTTGCCACCTCTTCTTAATATCTTCTGCTTCTGTTAGTCCCTACCATTTCTGTCCTTTATCAAGCCCATCTTTGCATGAAATATTTCCTTGGTATCTCTACTTTTCTTGAAGAGATCTCTAGTCTTTCCCATTCTGTTGTTTTCCTCTATTTCTTTTCATTGATCACTGAGGAAGGCTTTCTTATCTCTCCTTGCTATTCTTTGGAATTCTGCATTCAAATGGGTATATCTTTCCTTTTCGCCTTTGTTTTTCGCTTCTCTTCTTTTCACAGCTATTTGTAAGGTCTCCTCAGACAGCCATTTTGCTTTTTTGCATTTCTTTTCCATGGGGATGGTCTTGATCCCTGTTTCATGTACAATGTCACTAACCTCCATCCATAGTTCATCAGGCACTCTATCAGATCTAGTCCCTTAAATCTATTTCTCACTTCCACTGTATAGTCATGAGGGATTTGATTTAGGTCATACCTGAATGGTCTAGTGGTTTTCCCTTCTTTCTTCAATTTAAGTCTGAATTTGGCAATAAGGAGTTCATGATCTGAGCCACAGTCAGCTCCTGGTCTTGTTTTTGCTGACTGTATAGAGCTTCACCATCTTTGGCTGCAAAGGATATAATCAATCTGATTTCGGTGTTGACCATCTGGTGATGTCCATGTGTAGAGTCTTCTTTTGTGTTGTTGGAAGAGGGTGTTTGCTATGACCAGTGTGTTCTCTTGGTAGAACTCTATTAGCCTTTGCCCTGCTTCATTCTGTACTCCAAGGCCAGATTTGCCTGTTACTCCAGGTGTTTCTTGACTTCCTACTTTTGCATTCCAGTCCCCTATAATGACAAGGACATCTTTTTTGGTGTTAGTTCTAAAAGGTCTTGTATGTCTTCATAGGACTGTTCAACTTCAGCTCCTCAGCATCACTGATTGGATTATCTTGATATTGAATGGTTTGCCTTGGAAACGAACAGAGATCATTCTGTCATTTTTGAGATTGCATCCAAGTATTGCATTTCGGACTCTTTTGTTGACCATGATGGCTACTCCATTTCTTCTAAGGGATTCTTGCCCACAGTAGTAGATGTAATGGTCACCTGAGTTAAATTCACCCATTCCAGTCCATTTTATTTTGCTTACTCCTACAATGTCAGTGTTCACTATTGCCATTTCCTGTTTGACCACTTCCAATTTGCCTTGATTCATGGACCTATCATTCCAGGTTCCTATGCAATATTGCTCTTTACAGCATCGAACTTTGCTTCAATCACTAGTCCCATCCACAGTTGGGTATTGTTTTTGCTTCATTCTTTCTCGAGTTATTTCTCCACTGATCTTCAGTAGCATATTGGGCACCTACTTACACCCTAAATAAACATGTTTCCAATAGCAGATTTATTTTTAGCCTTCTACAGATGCCAAGGAGATCCAACCAGTTCATCCTAAAGGAAATCAGTCCTAAACATTCATTGGAAGGACTGATGCTGAAGCTGAAACACCAATCTTTTGGCCACCTGATGTGAAGAACTGACTCATTTGAGAAGACCCTGATGCTGGGAAAGATTGAAGGTGGGAGGAACAGGGGACAACAGAAAATTCGATGGTTGGATGGTGTCACCGACTCAATGGACATGGGTTTGGGTGGACTCCAGGAGTTGGTGATGGACAGGGAGGCCTGGCGTGCTGCAGCCCATGGGGTCACAAAGAGTTGGACATGACTGAGCGACTGAAATGAACTGAACTGAACAGATGCCAGTAGGTAAGGGTGAAAGTGTTAGTCACTCAGTCATATCCTATTCTTTGTGACCCCATGGACTGCACCTGCCAAACTGTTCTGCCCATGGACTTCTCTAGTCAAGAGTGGCTAGCTTTTAGTCACTTTTTTGATTGGCCAATCAGCAACACTTGTTTGGTTATACTTCAAATATTTATGGAAACACCTAAATATTTCTCTCAGTGTCCAAATGATCTTACAGATATGATTTTTGCTTGAGGATTCCCCCTGAAATGACATGAAAATTATTTAACTCTGTGTTCTCTTGAAGTGACTCCATAATTTCTCTTAAGAGGATCAGCTGAAGAACAGCATAAAGCATCTAGAGAAAACCTGCAAATCTTAAAATAAATAAATAAAGCTGTGTAATGTTTGATCTCACCAGACAGATTTTTCTTTTCTTTCTTTTTTTTTTTTTTTTGTCCTGTTAAGAATAAAGTGCATTCAATAATGCTCACCAGGGCTTCCCTGGTAGCATCATCCTGCAATGTGGGAGACCCAGGTTCAGTCCCTGGGTTGGGAAGATCCTCTGGAGAAGGAAATGGCAATCCACTCCAGTACTCTTGCCTGGAAAATCCCATGGATGGAGGAGCCTGGTAAGCTACAGCCCATGTGATTGCAAAGGGTCGGACACGACTAAGCGATTTCATTTTCACTTTCAGTAGTACTCAAGCAATTTTAAAAAATAAGGTGTAATTGCCAGAAGCAGGAAGGGGAATTTAATGGGCAATTTTGTGCACAAATTTCCCAAAGACTAATGTTAGAGTAAACTTTTATTTTAATTTTTATTATTTTTATTTTTTAATCAGGGTGTAGAACTGGAGGCTGTTAGATGTTACTGGTTGATTTGCTCTAGTTTTTCAGTCGCTAAGTCATGTCTGACTCTTTGTGAAAACCCATAGAGTGTGGAATGCTACACTGTCCTCCTGTCCTCTACTAGATCCAGGAGTTTGCTCAAATTTATGTCCATTGAGTCAGTCATGCTGTCTACTCATCTCATCCTCTGCCATTCTCTTCTTCTTTTGCCTTCAATCTTTCCCAGCATCAGGGTCTTTTCCAGTGAGTCAGCTATTTGCATCAGGTGGCAAAAGTATTGGAGCTTCAGCTGCAGCATCAGTCCTTCCAATGAAAATTCAGGGTAGATTTCATTTAGGATTGACTAGTTTGATTTCCTTGCAGTCCAAGGAACTCTCTAGAGTCTTCTCCAACACCACAGTTCAAAAACATCAATTCTCTGGTGCTCAGCCTTCTTTTATGATCCAACTCTTGTTCAGTCACTAAGTCATGCCTAACATTTTGCTACTTCATGGACCACAGCATGCCAGATTTTTTATGATAATCTTTCAGAATTTGTTGGCTATTTCAAAGCAGGGAAATCATTAGATAATAAATTATCTAAAACCTAATCTAAAAATTCAGATGGAAAAAATTTTACTACAAATGCATAGCTTTGGGGGGCTATCCTTTTTCTCCAGGCAAATCCCCAACATTTTTTTCTTTTAGGAAACTACAGCATTAAACAGGGTAATAAAAGTCTCATCTAATCTCTTATGACTGGCTTAATGAAATTAAATGACACTACTGACTTCCTAGGAAAGAAAGTATCAGAAGGGAGATGCCTAGTCCTCTAAAGTACAATAATTTTAGATAAGGTCTTGGTTTCAGAGAGAGGGCACTTGTGTTGCCTTGGGGAAAGAAATCATGAGGATACACTAACACTCTGTATATCACTTAGGTAGGTTACTTTAATTCAATATACTCATTTTGAGATTTATTCAAGTTATGATGTATGTCAGTGATTCTTTCATTACTAAGTAGTGCCCCATTACATTAGATATATGACAGACAATTTGCTTATTCATGCATTTCTTGATGGGCATTTCAGTTGTTTTTAGTGTGGGGCAATTACGAACAAAACTGTCATGAAACATTGATGTACAAGTCTGTATATGGATATATGTTTTTATTTATCTTGAGTAAACACCTAGGAGTGGAATGACAATATTACTTAGTAGGTGTACACTTCACTTCTTAGAAAACTGTCACCTTGTTTTCCAAAGTGATTGTCCCACATTGTACTCCCACCAGCAAGATATAAGATGTCCAATTTGTCCACATCTTTTTCAAAACCATGTGTTGTCAGTCTTTTTAATTTAGGGCATTGTAAAAGATGGGAGTGGCATGTCACTGTGATTTTAATTTGTATTTCCCCAGAGACTAATGAGTTTAAGAGTCTTATTATGAGCTTGTCACCCTCATCTCATCTCAGTGAAATAGCTGTTCAATTTTTCTCCCATTATTTAAAGTGGGGTCAGGGGCCCATTTCAGCCCATAACAAGAGAAGTATAACTTTATATATATATATAAATATATATATAATAATATACTATATAATATATAATAATAATTATATTATTATTATATATTATATAATATTATGTTATATATAATATTAATATAATATATTATATAACATATAAAATATAATAATTATATTATATGATATATAATAATATATAAAATATAATAATTATATTATATAATATATAATAATATATATAATAAATATATATATTTATATATATAAAGTCACCATCTAAGCAACACCATAAAACAACACCTACAGGTGTCATATGTAGAGAATTTGCTTTCTGTTTATTTGTAGGGAGATGTGATTTTTAGAGTCCTGAGCGCACCATCTCATCTCTTTATACGCATGGTTTAGCATTAGGATGAAGGGAAAGGGAGAAAGGCCTTGCTTCTTTTTAAAACAGTTTGACAGAAAATTACAATGCTGTGCAGTTTTTATCATGAGCAGCAATGGCATTAGAGAGAATTCTTTGGAGCCAAATGAACAATTCACTCTATCTAGTATGGGGGTTTTAAACTGAATAGGGTTTGTGTTGGTCTCATTCAGCTGTGCAGTTTGAAAGTTCTTTTTGACAGTTTTATGGCTTACAGCGTACTTTAAAGTTGGTTTTTTTCTCGCTTAATTTGTTGGAGTAATGTCAACTTCCTTTTAGGCTAGGCTGTTATTTCTGCATATGATGCCATCTTCTGAATATACCTGGAGAAACAGACATCAATAACCTTCAAGCCTTAGACGGGTTTATGATTTCAGTTCTCCAGCTGGAGGCCCAGTGGGATAGAGGGGTGAAAGGAAGAAAAGGATGTGTGGAAAACCTATGTAGTCTTTGATCTTTAAACTAATATTTCAGAATAGTCAGAAACTGCTTACATAATAGGGTTTATTTTTCTAAGTAGCCTTTGAAACTGTTGAAACCTTTTTTTCCTTACACAGCTTTTGTTGAGATAGTAAGATATTACTCACCTTTAGTATGTAACTGTATCATTCAAAGATTGTTATCAGTGAATTTTAATGTAAAGCAATTTTTGTGTGTCTGACTTGTCCACTACTTATCTTAGTCTGTTCAGGCTATTTTAACAAAACTACAATAGACTGGGCAGCTGAAACAGCAAACATTTCTTTCTCATAGTTCTGGAGGTTGGGAAGTCAAAGATGAAGGTGCTAGCAGATTATATGTCTGGTAAAAGGCCACTTCTGGACTACAGACTGCCATTTCTCACTGTTTCCTCACACAGATTAAGGGATGACAGAGCTCTCTGGGATCTCTTCATGAAGGTCACTAATCCCATCCATGCAGGGTTTTGCTCTTTCTCCTAATTATCTTCCAAAGTCAGAACCTCCAAATACCAGCACAATATGGGCTAGTTTTCAACATATGAGTTTGAAAGGAGCACACACATTCAGTCTATTGTACTAGGTAGGTTTTGGTTATAATTATTGCTGTTTATTTAATTATTGATGCTTTTGAACTGTGGTGCTGGAGAAGAGTCTTTAGAGTCCCTTGGACTGCAAGGAGATCAAACCAGTCAATCCTAAAGCAAGTTAATCCTGAATACTCATTGGAGAGACTGATGCTGAAGCTTAAGCTCCAATACTTTGGCCACCTGATGCAAAGAGCCAATACACTGGAAAAGTTGCTGATACTGGGAAAGATTGAAGGCAGGAGAAGAAGGGGACAACAGAGGACGAGATGATTGGATGTCATAACTGACTCAATGGACATGTGTTTAAGCAAGCTCCATGAGTTGGTGAAGGACAGTGAACCCCATCCTGGCATGCTGCAGTTTATGGGGTCACAGAGAGTCAGACATGACTGAGTGACTGAATGACAACAAAAATTGTTGCTATAATAATAGAAGGCCCTGTGACTAAGAATAAATAAGACCCAGGAAATCTAGAATTGAAAGTTTGGTGATCAGACAAATTCACTTCAGATAAGGATCACCTCTTGTTCTGTCTGCATTCCACATGGAGAAGAGAGAAGTCCCCCATCCTGGTAGGGGTATACACAACTGCCTCTATGTCTGAGAATAGTGCTTCCATTTGGGAATTTCTTCCCTGTGTTTCTCAGAAAATGCATTTCTAAATCTCAAATCCTGAGGAACATCAGTTCAGAAATTGTAAAAAAAAAAAAAAATCTCCAAAATTTTAAAAATTCACCAAGAACTTCCATATGTTCAAATTGGATTTAGAAAAGGCAGAGGAACCAGAGATCAAATTGCTAACATTGCTAACATAGAAAAAGCAAGAGAATTCCAGAAAGACATCTACTTCTGCTATATTGGCTATGATAAATCCTTTGACTGTGTGGATCAAATCAAACTGTGGAAAATTCTTGAAGATATGGGAATAGCAGACCACCTTACCTACCTCCTGAGAAACCTGTATGCAGGTGAGGAAGCAACAGTTAGAACTGGACATGGAACAATGGACTGGTTCCAAGTTGGAAAAGGAGTAAGTCAAGGCTGTATGTTGTCACCTTGCTTATTTAACTTAAATGCAGTGTACATCATATGAAATGCCAGCTGGATGAAGCAGAAGCTGGAATCAAGAATCTGGGAGAAATATCAATAACCTCAGATATGCAGACACCATCCTAATGGAAGAAAGTGAAAAGGAACTAAAGAGCCTCAATGAAGGTGAAAGAGGAGAGTGAAAAACCTGGCTTAAAAACTCAACATTCTAAAAGCAAAGATCATGGCAGTTGGCCCCATCCCTTCATGGCAAATTGATGGGGAAACAGTAGCAGACTTTATTTTGGGAGTGGAAGGGCTCCAAAATCAATGCAGATGGTGACTGCAGCCATGAAATTAAAAGATGCTTGCTCCTTGGAAGAAAAGCTATGACCAACCTAGATAGTGTATTAAAAAGCAGAGACATTACTTTGCCAACAAAGTTCCATCTAGTTAAAGCTATGGTTTTTCCAGTAGTCATGTATGGATGTGAGTGTTGCACCATAAAGGAGGCTGAACACTGAAGAACTGATGCTTTTGAGCTGTGGTGTTGGAGAAGACTCGAGAGTTCATCAGACTTCAAGGAGATCAAGTCAGTCAATCCTAAAGGAAATCAACTCTGAATAGTCATTGGAAGGACTGATGCTTAAGCTGCAATACTTTGGCCACCTGATTCAAAGAGCAGACTCATTAGAAAAGACCCTGAGCTGGGGAAGATTGAAGGCAAGAGAAGGGGACAATAGAGGATGAGATGGTTGCACGGCATCACCAGTCAATGGATGTGAGTTTGAGCAAGCTCTGGGAGTTGGTGATGGACAGGGAAGCCTGGTGTGCTGAAGTCCATGGGGTCACAAAAGTTAGACATGACTGAGCAACTGAACACAACGAGAACACAGAAATATTAATGCTTTGAAGGAATTGCTGACGTCAAATCAAAAGTATTAAGAGCTACATGCTAAGTCAAAGGTTAAGGTTGATATTTCTCAGAACAAGGACAAGAGCACATGAGAGAAGTGGTCATGATTTAGTCCAGGCAACAATAAACTTTTCTGTAAATGGCCGGACAGTAAAGAGTGTAAGTTATGGTCCTTGCAAGAGCAGCTATTCAACTGTGTCTTTGCATCTAGACATATGCAATTGAATAGACATAGCTTTGTTTCAGCAAAAACTTATTTATGAACATTAAACTTTGAGCTTTATATGAATTTTAAGCATCATGACATACTACTTTTTTAAATTTCTCAGCCATTTAAAAATGTGAAGATATTCTTAGCCTGTGGAGCATACAAAATGGGGCGGGGGTGAGGAACACATAATAGGCCAATATCTGATCTGCTTAATCTTTCTGTTGCCATGTTCGAAGTGGGAGTTCCAGCTATAAGTGCTGCAAACAGTGAGTCATTTTTGCAAATAAAATACATACACAAATAATTTATGTATATATCTTTAAATAAATTCTATAAGTGATGTTTCAAAAAGCTACAAGTTTGGAATCAAAATAAGTCCTTAAATTGACAGTTTTGACATATAATTCTGTGAGATGTTGTTAACTATGCTAGAAAATCTAAATGCTAAATTGTTCCTAAGCTCCCCAGTCAAATGTCACCCAACCACCCAAATGTGTTCTCTACATTTTTTTTCAGAGAATGAGTCTTCAAATTTGCTGTCAATAGCATTCTTTGTAAATACATCAACAAAAGAAATACAAAGATTATATGAGCTTCTTTATGAAATGATCTAAAGTAAAGTATTTCCTGGTAGCTCAGATGGTAAAGAATCTGCCTACAATGCAGGAGAGCTGGGTTTGATTCCTGGGTCAGGAAGATTCCTTGGAGAAGGAAATGGCAACCAGCTCCATTATTCTTGCCTGGAGGATCCCATGGACAGAGAAGCCTGGCAGGCTACAGTCCATGAGGTCACAGAGTTAGACAGGAATGAGCTACTAACACTTTCACTTTCAAAGCAAGGTCAGAAACTGGTCAAAATGTGTATTAACAAAAGCAATACTCATTTTGGTAGTGGCAACTGAAGAAAAATTCACAACATAAAGTTATGAGTTAAGTTTTATTCAGGGACCTTACTGAAAACTATAGCCCTGGAGTTCGTTTCTCAGATAACTCAGGAATTGCCTGAAGAAGAGGTAAAAGAGGAGCCACTATATATAGGAGTTTTTTGCTGGGGAAAAAAGTAAAAATATTACTGAAAATCACAAATTAAATAGACATCTCAAGTTAATGACTTTAGCATTTCTCTATGTATGGGAAGATGCAAGAATCATTGAAGTGTTGGACTGGACAGTCTGAGTTGGAATCCTGCTTCTATACCTGCCCATTATAAGATTTTGAAAAATTAATAAAGTTTGTTAATCCTCAATTTATTCTCATGTGAATGGTGATATTGAGAATGCCTACTTGCCAACTCCACAGGTTATATACAGAAAAACCAAAGAGTGTAAAGTGCCATAGGATGTATTATCTACAGAAAGGCTTTAAAGAGTTTTGACAAAAAGTACCATAAACAATTATAAAGGCAATATGTAATGCAAAGTGATGGCTCTGGAAGAGACATACAGATATTCTTCTGGAAACTCAGAACTTGGAATGATTGATTTTGCCTAGATGAATTAGCAAAGGTTTTATTGAGTAGAGGAACACAAAAAAGAGACAGGAATTTCATCAGTTAGAAAGAACAGCCAAATTAGAGAAACTGCCCATTCCAGCAGGATGTAAACTCCAGGACAGAGATATAGACTCTGAATCTTGGTACTGAGCTTGTTAGACATTTAAGACTTATTATATTGAATTAAATTGGCTTCCAGGAATTTAAAATAATTAAATGTTCCCCCAAACTGTGAATACTTCAGTGTGAATAGAGAATGTAATCTTCAAGAAGTAGGAGATGAGGCTGGAGAGTTATTTTAAAGAATTTAATCTTATTTTATACTACAGGCCAGTACCATCAAAATTACTTTTATTCCCCAAAGCACATATACTTAACACCAACCAAAGAATGGCCAAAATAAATAGTTTTAAGAAAGTTCTCTAGAGAGACATGTGAGGGTTTTGAATTGAATACAAACTTGATCAGATTTTTTATCTTTCATTAAAAACATGGCTTCATGACATCTACATCTTGGGGTACATAATCTTTCCTTTTATTAATTTAATTTGGTATATTTAAAATATTACTCAAAGAAATATCTAATTCCATAGTATACAAAACAGCAATCAGAGAAGTAAACTAAATAAAGGAATCCAAATTGAAAAAGAAGTAAAGCTTTCACTGTTTGCAGATGACATGTACTATACATAGAAAATCCTAAAGATACTAGAAGGAAACTAGTAGAGTTCATCAATGAATTAGGTAAAGTTCCTGGATATAAAAACTAATATGCAAAAATATGTGGCATTTCTATATACCAACCACACAATATCAGAAAGAGAAAGTAAAAAAACAATCTCACTTACTATCATATTAAAAAAAAGGTCAATACATGAAACAGGGCACTCAAAGCTGGTGCACTGGGACAACCCAGAGGGGTAGGATAGGGAGGGAGATGGAGCAGGGTTTGGGAGGGGTGACACATGGACACCTGTGGCTGATTCATGTCAATGTATGGCAAAAACCACCACAATATTGTAAAGTAATTAGCCCCCACTTACAATAAATTAACTTTAAAAAAAACTAAAAAATTTGAGCTCCCCCCAAAAAAATCTAGGAATAAACCTAGCTGAGAGGCAAAAGACATGTATTCTGCAAACTGTAAGATGATGATTAAAGAAGCTGAAGACAACACGAACAGATGGAAAGATATACTGTGTTCTTGGATTGGAAGAATCAATATTGTTGAAATGACCCTACTATCAAGAGCAATCTGTAGATTCAATGCAGTCCCTATGAAAATATCAATATTTTTTATGTACCTAGGACAAATTTTTTTAAAATTTGTAAGTAAACACAAAAGACCTCGAGTAGCCAAAGTAATCTTGAGGAAGAAAAATGGAGCTGGAGGATTCACACTCTCTGACTTCACACTACAAAGCTACAGCATGGTACTGGCACAAAACAGCCAAATAGATCAATAGGACGGTATAGAAAGTCCAGAAAAAGACCCATGTACTAGGATCAATTAATCTAAAACAAAGGAGGCAAGACTATACATTGGAGAAAAGACAGTCTCTTAAATAAGTGGTGCTCAGAAAACTAGACAGATATATGTAAAAGAATAAAGTTACAACATACTCTAACACCATATACAAATTAAACTCAAAATGCATTAAGGATCTAAAGGAAGATAGGTTACTAGAGGAAAATATAGGAAGAACACTTTTTGATATAAATTGTAGCAATGTATATTTTTTTGGATTCATCTCTTAAAATGATGGAAATAAAAACAAAAATAAACAAATAGGATCTAATTAAACTTAAAAGCTTTTGCATATCAAAGGAAACCATAAACAAAATGAAAAGACAACCTGTGGACTGGGAGAAAATATTTGCAAACAATGCTACTGACAAGGGATTAATATCCAAAATATACAAACAGCTCATACAGCTTAATATTAAAAAAGCAAACAACCCAATCAAAAAATGGGCATAAGACCTAACAGACATTCTTCCAAAAAATATATACAGAAGGCCAAAAAGCACATGAAAAGATGCTTAAGAAAAATGCAAATCAAAACTACAGTGAGGTTCATGTTACACCAGTCAAAATTGCTGTCATTAAAAAGTCTATAAATAATAAGTGTTGGAGAAGGTATGGAGGAAAAGGAACCCTCCCATACTGTTAATGGAAATGCAAATTGGTACAGCCACTATGGAGAACAGTATGGAGGTTTGTTCAAAACAAAACAAACAGAAAGTTACTTTATGATCCTACAATCCCAGTATTGGGTATATAACTGGAGAAAACTTTAATTCAAAAAGATACATGCACCCTAATCTTCAGAACTGCGGTATTTACAATAGCCAAGACATGAAGCAGCCATATACAGCAACATGGATGGACCTAGAGATTATCACACTAAGTGAAGAGGGTCAGACAGAAAGACAAATGTCATATGATATTGCTTACACGTGTAATCTAAAAAAAAAAATGATACAAATGAACTTATTTACAAAACAGAAATAGACTCATAGACATAGAAAACAAACTTATGGTTACCAAAGAGGATAGTGTGGAGGTAGAGAGTTTGGAATTAACATATACACACTATTACATATAAAATAGGTAAACAACAAGGGCCTACAATATAGCACAGGGAACTATATTCAATATCTTCCAACAAGCTATAATGGAAAAGAATCTGAGAAATAATATATGTTTATGTGTGTTTGTGTGTGTGTGTGTATAACAGAATCACTTTGCTGCACACTTGAAACTAATACAACCTTGCAAGTTAACTATGCTTCAATAAAAATTGTTAAAAACATAGTATGCAAAGTTATTATAAGTCAATTTGTAATGAAAAATCTTGAATATATTCAAACCCACAGCTTTGTTTTTTGGCTTTAATTTATTGTATTTAAAAGTCTCTACTCAGGTTGGTTGTGTAAAAATGAACAAAGACCAACCAAACAAGAACAGAGGCTGTTTATTCAGGGCTTGCTGTAGTAAGAGTCAGCCAACACCATACTTGCATTAGAGGCTCATAGGCAACAAAAGAGTGAGATAACTTGATGCTGGACAAAGGTCAAGATTACAGATGCCTTGATTGGAGGTTTTTGGCATGGAGTAGCTGGAGGTGGGCAGCAGGATATCTTAGCGATCAATTTGAGTCTTGAAAACCAGGGCAAATAAAATAGGGACATAGGTGTCATTGACTCAGTTCTCACATTTTGGCACTGATTGCTGATTGTGGTTTGGATTCCTGGACTGGTTGCTGCAAAAGTTCTGGGTCAGAATTTTGCTGTTATATATAATCCAGCCACTGCCATTTGTACATTGACTATCTATTTCACTTCTAATCCCTTCCATGGATGCTAAGCACTTTAGACTCATCAAAACCTTCAAAACTCAATGAAATTTCAATGCTAAATTTATGCTAAAATCATTTTCATATACAGTGATGCTGAAGTAAAAAATCAACTATAACTAAATAATTTGAAAAATCACTCAGTCACTGAACTAGAGAGTGATACACGCTTTAATCTCCTGAATTTTGGGCATATCTCAATGTATATAAAAATATGTGTGTATTTATTTTTCGTCCATCCTAAAGAAGATCAGTCCTGGGTGTTCATTGGAAGGACTGATGCTGTAACTGAAACTCCACTACTTTGGCCACCTCATGAGAAGTGTTGACTCATTGGAAAAGACCCTGATGCTGGGAGGGATTGGGGGCAGGAGGAGAAGGGGACAACAGAAGATGAGATGGCTGGATGGTATCACCAACTCAATGGGCATGAGTTTGAGTAACCTCCGGGAGTTGATGATGGACAGGGAGGCCTGTGTGCTGCGGCGATTCATGGGGTTGCAAAGAGTCGGACACGACTGAGTGACTGAACTGAACTAAACTGATATTTTTCGTCATAAAATTTAATATCACAAAAACTTTTTATTCAGCAAATGCTCCCTTTGTTCATTAGCAATAGACTCATTAAATCATCACAACTAATGCTTTAATTTTTTTCTCTGTTCTTAAAAAATGAATAATAAAGGAGGCAATCAATGCCATTTCTTTCATAGGCAAAACCTAACCTATCACTGGAGACTTTAAATAGTACAATGGGCTTATAACAATACCTTCTGATAAGAATCCAATCACCCTTTTTGAAATATAAGTAAAAAGCAAAAAAAATATACAAAACAGCCATTGATTTAATAATTTGATTAGCTTAGTTCCTTTCTGGGTTTTCTAGGTAGAAAAATGAATTTGTAAAAAAAATTAGGGAAAGCACTCATATAAGTAAAGCAACAGCCCTTGAACCACTGGATATCTAATAATTATAGTCTACTTTAGTCTTCAGTGATTTTAATATTTTTATTTTATTCAGTTTTCAGTGAGTTAAATACTTGTGGTTAATAGGTACATACTGTATTTGGTACTGGATTTATAGAGAGTCGTATGATGAACTGGGGAATGTTTTGAGTAAGATGCCACTTGTGCTTCATTCTATTCAATTAATATTTAGCAACTATCAGAGGTGCTAGGTTATTGTAACATGAGACAGATAATCACCATCACTAGTGTTCTAATGTAATTTTCAATTTGTGTGGATACTTTGTGTGTGTATACCTATAATAGATACAAGATCATGCATTAAAATGTATAATTATACGTTATATTGCAAACCAATCATGTCAAAAAATGTAATTTCAAATCATGTGCTTGGTGAGTGTTTATCCTTTGCCAACTTCTATGCTAGGTGCTGACGAAATGATTATATAGAAGATACAAAGAATTCCTCACAGAGGTAACAGTTAGTGAAGAAGATCTCAAACAAACATACTGAAACATATATGTTAAAGTTGTGTCATGCTTGGATATACAGCGAGGTATTATAAATGTTGACTGAGTTGAATCTTGAGAGAAATTTCCAACACATTAACAAAGGAAGGAATATTTCAGGGAATACTATTCGACCTTTCCTTTAGGTTCATAGATATTTCTCATAACCTTATTATCTTGAAATTTTACAAAGATCTTTAACAATAAACTATCATTCTCAGTAACTGGTATCTTATAAAATTGTGTGTAGAATTTTTTTTTCTAAAACTGAAAAAAATTATATTAAAACAAAGATATTACACCCTCTGTTTCAATTAGGAATAATCACGCCTCAGATAAACCTCATTGGCTACAATACTGTCACTGCGCAAAGCTTATACCCTCTGTTTCAAAGCTCTTCAATGATCACACGTTCATTCCTCTTTGATTAATTCATAGGAAGGAGTTAGAGACAGATGGGATTTATTACCCTGTTGACAGACAGACTTTATTCTGGTCACAGTTAACAAACAAGAATAGAATCTGAAGGTCAACTTCTCATTCCAATTGTGTTCTACCTTGACAAATATTTAAGTTTTATGCCACCTTTGTGACTCAGCCTTTGGTCTTCTAGGTCTCATGGTTTAGAAGTGAGCAGCTTTACAAACAAGTCAGGACAACCACGCTGTGCTGGGTTTAGTCGCTCAGTCATGTCCAACTCTGCAACCCCATGGTCCGTAGCCTGACAGGCTCCTCTGTCCATGGGGATTCTCCAGGCCAGAATACTGCAGTGGGTAGCTGGTCTTTTCTCCAGAGCTTCTTCCCAACCCAGAGATGGAAGTCAGGTCACCTGCACTGCAGGAGGCTTCTTTACTGTCTGAACCACCAGGGAAGATGTGATAATAAAATTTGTACAAAGTATAAAGAAGGGAGAGAATGTTATTTGTAGGCTAGTTGCAAGCAGTCTTAAACTGCTTTTTTATTATCTTAGGTAGGTTCTGAATTACACAGAGAAGTTTGCAAGACAAAGAAAAGGGGAAGACTGTATTCAAGACAGCAATAATAGTGTCTATAAAATCTCAAATGTAGGAAAACAAGCACTTTTCATATTCATTATTGTCTAGTGCAGCAGACAATGAAGGTAATGGTGACCTTCATTCACATTTGACATGTGAAAGAGATTGAGCATTGGCTCTTATCTTTGCCAATGACTAGGTATGTGAACTTGCACAAAATTGTTTAGTCTCATTGAATCCCAATTATATACTAGTGAATGGGGATAATACAATGGAGTCATTGTTAAGATTGAAAATGCTAACACCCTGTAGGCTCTATGTACAAAACCTGAAATTTAGTGCTGCATTCTCCACCACTGTCAATACAGTTATAAAAGCATCTCCTTTTATGATTCATAGGTAACAATACAAATTAAACTAACTGCCTAGATAGATAGCTAACAAAATATCTTCCTTGATAATTTTATATATATATATATATATATATATATATATATGTATTCATACTAACATTAGTGATATTGACTAAGGGCATGAAGTGAAAGTGTTAGTCGCTCAGTTGTGTCCAACTCTTTGTGACCCTATGGTCTGTATCCCACCAGGCTCCTCTGTCCGTGGGATTTCCCAGGCAAAAATACTGGAAAGGGTTGCCATTTCCTTCTCCAGGGTTTGAACTCACATTTCCTGCATTGTAGGCAGATTCTTTACCATCTGAGCCAATAGGGGTTTCCATAACAAAAGCAAATTTATTGTTCTTCAGTTGCTAGCATTGCTTTCATCTAAGAATAGCTGTCATTCACAGAAGGCAATTATATTTTCTAAATCCCGTTTCAATTAACAGTATCCAAAATATGGGGGGAAAAATGAAACTTAATATACAGTTAATCTCCTTGTCATAGGAAGTCCTATAAACCACGGTCAGGCTCTAGGCTTCCCAGAGTCAAGGCTGTGACAGGTTTTTGTATTTCCCCAAGAGTTGGGCACGTTAAATATGCTAAAAATTATTTTTTGTTGTTGTTTAGTTGCTAAGTTGTGTCCAACTCTTGCAACTCCATGCCACCCAGGCTCCTCTGTCTATGAGATTTCCCAGGCAGGAATACTGGAGTGGGTTGTGATTTCCGTCTCCAGGGGATGTTCCTGACCAAAGTATTGAACATCCATCTCCTGCATCAGCAGGTGGATACTTTACCACTGAGCCACTAGGGAAGCCCCAAAACTATTCAGGCCGTGTTAAATGATGAAGCTTGCATTGCTATAGACATTTTTCAAGCTACTTTATAAAATATTAGGTATGTATTAGGAAATCACATGTATATTGGGTGCTATGATTTTTTTTTTAATGAATACTGATGTGCTTTGTTAAAGCTCACTGATGCGATTATTAATTTGTGATCTGATGAGAAAATTTATCTCCCATATGCTCAGGATATAATTTCATACATTTATAGTTAGAATGATTTAAATTAATAAATTAGCATTCATTAGTAAATAATAAAGTTCTAATCTGCAGATTGCTACCCTCAAAATAGTTCACAAGTAAATTTCTATCTATAAAATATTGAATCTAGTAAGCTAACTCTATAATATGCTTTCTCAAAACACAATCACCTCTTCCAGGGAGTCAGTTCAACATTTTCACTAAGTAAACAAATATTAATTAAAAACCTATTCTGGTTCAGACACAGTTCTAGATGTACTAACTTAGGGATTAAGAGTAAAGACTCTGGAGCCAGGCTGATTGGGATCAAGTTCTTCTCAGCAATTTACTGGATTTTATAATCTTGAGGAATTCACTTATTTTCTCCATACAGTTTTTCAACCTTAGGTTTTCAACCTTAAAATACTGATAGCAACTATAATACATACTCATAGTGTTATTAAAAATAAATTAGTGAGCACATGTTAGTGTTTATATCACGTTAGTGTTTAAAAACACTTCAAATATATTTGAATATTAAATGTATATGCAAATATATGAAGTGATATTACTTATACATCATAAATATATATGACTATATATGCATATAAATGTGTATATATAAACATTTGTCATTTAGAACAGTGACTAAAATATATCAAGAACAAAACTGCCAAGTGCATTCTGCTATTACTAATGATGATTCAGTAGTGACAGAAAAATAACACCTGTTTTCAAGGATCTTACACACTGTGGAGAAGAAGAAATAAATAAACAAGTATAATAGAAAATTCTCTATAAATACTATGCCAAGAATCAAAACAGAGCCACTTGGTAGGGAGAGAATAGTTACATACTTTCAGTTCAGTCCTTCAGTCCTATACCACTCTGAGACCTCATGGACTGCAGCATGCCAGGCTTCCCTGTCCATCACCAACTCCCAGAGCTTACTCAAACTCAGTTCCATTGAGTTGGTGATGCCATCCAACCATAAAGTTACATACTTTAGGCTGAGTTACTAGAACAGCCTTATCTGGAAGGAAGACATTCAAGCTGAAATCTAATCACAATAAGTTCACTAATTTCATACCCTACTCGTGCATCAGTGGAAAGCTTCTAGAGCATTCAGAGTTGGAGGAGAGAGAGGAACAGAGCTGTGAACAGACTTTGTGTATTAAAATACTTGAGCTGCTATGTGGAAACTCGAGGGAGGCAGCTGTGGAAGGACGGGTAGATTAGACCAAGGAGGTAACATCAGCGATCTAGACAGGCAGACAAATTTAAGATACATTTGCAACTTCAGTGGACATTCTTTGTAGAACACTCTGAATCCATTTCTTTAATTAGGATATTTTGTAAGAATATAAAACAAGTAGACAAAGGCTAAAACAGAAACATTCATGAGACCTAAATAAATCAGAATAATCTTCAAATATTTTATTTTGATATACTCAGTTACATGTTAACATATCATAGATAGGTCAATTATATATGTCATTTGAAAATATGCAAATCAGTCTATCCTAAATAGTAAATTACAATTCTAAGGGGGGAAAATCACAGAGTATTTCAGGTATCTACATAACACAGAAGGAAAAAAAATACAAGAATTGCTAAGATAATTCTTAAGAAGAAGAATATAAGATTTTGTGTATCCTTTATCCAGGTTCTTCCAATGGTTATGTCTTATATAATTATAGTACACTATCAAAACCATGAATTTGACATTAGAATGTGTGTATAGTTATATCTATTTTAATTATGTGTGTAGATGAATGATTTCATTGCCACATTCAATATACAGAAATATTCCATCAATACAGAGCACACAGATGTTAACACCCATAGATCCTACTAGTGGTAACTACATATATGTTCCCGGCAGCACTACTTTGGTTGTTTTGCACAATTTTCATATGTGTTTTTCAATTTTCAATAAGTTCAATGCATTCTTTGAGTCTCGTTCTGGGACCTGTAGATTATTTAGAAGTGGGCCAATTAGTTCCAAGTGTTGGAAGACTTTTCCTGTTATTTATTGATTTCTGGATGGATTTCATTATGTTCAATTTGAAATAACCTTTGTACAATTCAATCGTTTCAAATTTGTTGAGATTTTATGTTTTAGGGTGGCATCTCTCCTGGTATATATCTGGAGGTGCTGAAAAATATGTATTCTTTAATGTGACATTGTTTAATGTCACAAAATCACCCTCAATAAACAAAAAAAGTAATGTCACTTATTTCAGAATCTCCTTTATTCCATCTTAGCAGTCCCTTCTCCAAAACAGGAAGTAATACCATTCACAAGATCATATTACAAAACTAAAAAAATAAAATAAAACAATCTATCTTTTGCCAATCTGCTTATCTTTTATGTTCCTGCTTTCCCAATCCCATTCCTTCTTCTTTATAATAGAAAATTCATAGCTATGGTCAACTTCTTAGAAATGTGCTAGGCTTACATCTTCTACTTTCCTTTCTCTTTTCTTGGGTTTTATTTGCTTTCAGCTGTTATCCATCAACAATTATGCACAAACAATCCTGAACTTTCCCTTCAGTCTTAGCTGCTGAACTGGCAAAGCCTATGTTTACAGAGTTGCAAACCAGAAAATGCTAAATCAATACAGCACATTTGCATACTTTCCAGTTGAAAAAATTAAAACAGCATAAAACAAGGCAGGTGAGGCATCCTGGGAAGTGATGTGAGAGCAATTATTCTGTTTAAAATGTTTTGTCTATATATAGTATACCCACCATCACTCACAGCACGTCTCCTCTGAATGTGATTTCTAACATCCTGTTGTTTGCTGCACCACTTAATTACACTGAGTAATGAAGAGATTTGAAAGCCATACTGTGTCACAGTTAATAGAGTGAATAATTAAAGTAATAGTAGAGTTGGTTTCCCTTCTGCACAAACCATTTGGTCTTCTAACACTATTGTTTAGAATTTCCCACAAAGTGATTCGCTTCCTCAGAATTTACTGCTGCATTCTTTCAGAAGTTTGATTTCACTGATGTGTGCAGCACATGAAGAATGTGAAAAAATAACCTTTTTGAAATCCCTAGAAATAATATATTAAGGCAAATAGTTATGGCTTTTTGCTTCTCCTGACTCTGTGAAACCCCTTCAATTGAGGTTAAGGTGGGCAATTGTTTTATCCGGAGTAACATGCAATTGATAATTTATTAATTGAATAATTTGGAGCTACCAGAGTTGTTTTTTTTTTTTAAGTTCCACAGAGGTGAAGTAAACTTATTCTGGATATAAGACATATGCAAAAATTATCTTCACAGTGATGTCTAACAGGAGAAAATAAAAGCATGGAAAAAAAAAGAAAAGTGCCTGGCACTGAGGGGTGGAAATGAGAAAATAGTTCAGATTAAGAAAGGTCCATAGGAGAGAAAAATGGAGAACAAGCCAAAGGGTAGTTGAAGATCTGATTAGGAAGACTCTAATGTCGAGGTACAAATATGCAATTTATTCAGTAGTGAATTCAGGGCCATAAGTTTTGAACATGAATATAATACCATGCGATTAATTTTAGAAAAACTAAAACAGATTAAAAAAAGATTAGTTTGTAGACATGTACTTGATACATTAGGATACATAGTTATTAATTTCAGGTCTTCCAGAGACTAGAAGTCTTCATGTGTAACATGAAATGTTATTATTTAAGAAGTGGATTCATTTAGTAGAAACTTCCCTGGATTAGAATCATAAAGCCAAAAGTCATGTCACCTTACTGGTCTTAGTTTTCTCACCTTATAAAATAGACCTGTTCTATCTTCTCATAGGGTGGCGGTTAGGAGCAAAATGACATGCTGACTGCTGAGCCCATGAAAGAAAAGCAAAATAACCTGTTGGTCAGGAAATCACATTTCCTGTTCATCCCAAAGATAGAGACCACTACCTTGACAGAATCCAAGTACTATTTTGTAAGAAGAAGGTCGAGGATGGGATATTTATAAAGTTTCGGGGATCTGGGTTAAGGCAGGACTTTCAATGTGGGGCCCCGACTGGAACCGGGCAATGTTTGTGATACGTGCTGTGTGCTGTGCTTAGTCGCTCAGTTGTGTCTGACTCTTTGCGACCCCATGGACTGTGTAGCCTGACAGGCTCCTCTGTCCTTGGATCCCAGGCAAGAAAACTGGAGTGGGTTGCCATGCCCTCCACCAGGGGATCTTCCCAACCACTGCATCTAACCCAGGTCTCCTGTATTGCAGGTGGATTTTTTACAGTCTGAGCCACCAGGAAAACCCAAGAATACTGGACTGGGTAGCATATCCTTCTCCAGGGTATCTTCCCAACCCTGGAATTGAACTGGGGTCATCTGCATTGCAGGTGTTTTTGATATAATAGTTTAGAATTAGTAAGTATACATAGTGCTGTATTTTTTGAAAATGGATATGCTGTACTGTGCTGTGCTGACTCTCAGTTGTGTCCAACTCTTTGGGACCCCATGGGCTGTAACCTGTCAAGCTCCTCTGTCTGTGGGGTTTTCCAGGCAAGAATACTGGAGTGGGTTGCCATTTTCTCCTCTGGGGTATTTTCCCTGACCCTGGAATTGAACCCGCATGGGCTAAATAGTGATAAACCCAGGTGAATAATCTGTTAATAATCTATTCATCTATTTTTCTGAAAATGAAGTCCCTTAAAGATACTTTAACCTACTTTTCCTGAGAAAGAATTCCCTAGAATAGTGAAGTCATAGTTCAGCAAATATTTGTATACTACAGTTATTTTCATTTTCTTTTCTTGAGAGTAAGCTTTATTTTTAACCTTACTAAACTATGTAGTTTAACTCTTCATGTTAACTGTAAGAAAAGGTTGTGCTAGCAAAATCAAGGGGATTTCGTTAGAACTCCTTGAACCCTTTAAAAAAACATTAATCTAGTTGCAGATTACCAGAGGTAGCACTGGGAGTTGCTATGATTTCTATTAATAAATGAATTTGTACTGTCGCTAAGTATATTGAACTGTATACTAAAAATGGCTGCATTTTGTATGTGTAAATAATGCCCTAATGTTTAAAAAAGGTGGTAACTGCAGCCATGAAATTAAAAGATGCTTGCTCCTTGGAAGAAAAACTATGATAAACCTAGACAGCATATCCAAAAGCAATTACTTTGCCAACAAAGGTCCATATACTCAAAAGCTATCGTTTTCCCAGTAGTCATGTATGGATGTGAGAGCTGGACCATAAAGAAGGCTGAGTGTTGAAGAATTGATGTTTTTGAACTGTGGTGTTGGAGAAGACTCTTGAGAGTCCCTTGAACAGCTAGGAGATGAAACCAGTCAATTCTCAAGGAAATCAACCCTGAACATTCACTGGAAGGACTGATGCTGAAATTGAAGCTCCACAACCTTGGCCACCTGATGTGAAGTTCCAAATCATTGGAAAAGATACTGATGCTGGGGAAAGATTGATGGCAGAAGAAGAGGGTGACAAACATTGAGATGGTTGGATGGCATCACTGACTCAATGGACATGAGTTTGAGTAAGCTCTGGGAGATGGTAGAAGGATAGGGGAGCCTGGCGTTCTGCAGTCCATGGAGTTGCAAAGAGTTGGACATGACTGAATGACAACAGCAAGGGATGAAAAATTTATTTTCAGCACTCCCTCCCAAATTTTTATTAGCTTGCTAAATTATTTCATCCACTTTCCAATTCAAGATATTTTGCCTCCACATTATAGTGCCCTAGTACTTTATTTTATTTATTTATTTTTTAAATATTTATTTATTTATTTTCAGTGGGTTTTGTCATACATTAACATGAATCAGCCATGGAGTTACATGTATTCCCCATCCCGATCCCCCCTCCCACCTCCCTCTCCACCCGATTCCTCTGGGTCTTCCCAGTGCCCCAGGCCCGAGCACTTGTCTCATGCATCCCAGCTGGGCTGGTGATCTGTTTACTTTAAAATCTTTTCAAAAGGAAATAACTTCTTCATAAGAATATCCAATATGTCACATTTCCTCCATGCAAATTATTCTCTATTTCTCCAAATACTCATACTTTCTTAGCATTCTGTCTGCTCACATTTTTCAACACCCTGAGAAAACCACCCACATATCTATGCATTAAACTTATACATTCTCAGGAACCAATTTAAATATGATCATTTCTGAAAAATCTTTGCACATTCCATTATAATATTTTTATACATTGGTTAGGATAATTATTACTTTTACTTTGGATTGCAGAGACTTATTTGTATGTACATTAAGTCATTAAAACAAGGACAAATCTCTTCATATCTTCTATTATTTGAATAGTTCTTGCAGATAGAAATGTTTAGTACATATTTTTGAAATGGATGATTAGTTGAAGGGATGAATGTCAAAATTAAATTTTCTCTACTTATGTTTATAAATATAACTCCAGAGGTCAGGGCCAGGGAAGAAGGCTCATACGTAAGATACAATCGATATTGCTCTAAAATTACCAAATTTCTGGTCTCTGAGCCTCTACAGAAATGTATTAAAAAGAAGAATACAACGTGGAAAGTGTAATGAAAGGGGATCACAAATGATAAGAGTAAGGGAACTTGGATTCTAAGTCAGTTAGTAAATACACTGTAAAATTATTTAACATTCTCTCTGCTCATTTCCCCTGTGTCTCTTTTTGAGTCTTAACACATGATGATTCTAATTTGGGACTCCTGCCCCAATGGTTATGTTTGTGCTTATGTACCTATATATCCCCCACCCAACCTAAACATATACACTGTCTCATAATATTTCTTTTCACCATACCTCAGCTTTCCATAATTTCCTGCGTAAAGGCAAACAACACTGCTGCCTCTGAGCTTCCTGTAGTGTCGGTGTTTAATGAATCACCCTAGGCCCAGGCAGGTGCATTCTGCTTGTCATGTCATTTGATCACTGTCTCATTACTTTGTACAATTTTGCATTTCAAACACCAGGGTGTACTTGTTATAACAACTATTAGGTTCTCTTCTCAAGCTTTGAGCCCACTCAGGATCCATAATGTATTATCTTATTATCTCAGGCTCTCAGATACACCGTCGTAGGATGGTGATTTGCATGAAGCATATCTTTCTGGGTGTGGAAAGGACCCAGTGACAAGACCAAAGCATCAGGCTTTCAGCCTAATTAATTCCACTCCCAATGTCTGGAATTTCTACATGCTAGCTTTAGCTACAATTATGCTGAAAACAAGTGACAGGGGTAATATTTTATTTGTAAATTAAAGGCTTATTTAATAAATAGGTGTCACCTCATTGTTAACTTCTTTTTGTTAGGATCTAAGACACATATGGGGCTTCCCAGGTGGCTCAGTGGTAAAGAATCCACTTGTCAATGCAGGAGATGCAGGCGACGATGCTGGTTTGAAGTTGGGTTGGGAAGATTCCCCTGGAGGAGGAAATGGCAACCAACTCCAGTATTTGTAAAAATAATTTTTAAATCCTGTTTATGTATTATTCCTTTAAAAACTTTTTTCATCTCTTGAATCAAAATATTAATAATTGCAAAGAATGGAAAAAAAGGGCTAAAGAAGTGAATAAACACAACTTTCCTAAGACCCCAAATAAGCACCAATTGTATGTATTAGATGTAAAATAAGTATGGTTCATTTCCTTTGAAAATTTTACATAGGAGAAAGCAAAGTTAGCTTCAGTGTTGTGTCTGCTACGAAAAGAGGATGATGTCTGGATGAAGCTGAGAAGTATGAAATAGGGCCACTCAAAGTTGTATTCTGAAATGAGGGCTCACACTTGTGTACATCAGTCCCAACCCTAAAATTCCATTCAAGTCAAGGACTTATAAGACCTTTCTGACTAAATGTACAAGCATTCAAAATCTTCAATAGCCTTGAAAAACATCTCCCTTTTCCCCTCTTTGTTTGGGTCTTTTTAGGAAAGCATCCAGTGATTGGATATGATAGAAGATCAAAGAGAGAGATGATCAATACAACTCCTTGTCCTTAAAATATTATCTTCACCAAGCCCATATCCTTTAAGCTAACTCCTGTTCAACCCTTAGCTGCCATTTAATATTACTTCTTTCAAAAAGATGTTCCAGAAATCTGAATTAAATTAGTTGTCTCTAGGACTGCCCTGGTGGTCCAGCAGTTGAGAATCTGCCTGCAGTTACAGGGGACATAGGTTTGAGCCCTTGTTCAGGAAGATCCTACATGCTGCAGAGCAATTAGGCCTGTGTGTTATGACAAGGGTCCAGTGAAGCCAATTTTTTTTTAATGAGTTGTCTCTAAATGATTCTCAGAGAACCCTGACTTAATTCCATTATTGATATTTTCATGCTTTATTCTGTTAGCTTAATTTCTTTAACCCTCATATCAATTTCAAGCTCACTGAAAACAATATAATATTTACTATTGTATCTCTAGTTCATAGATGATTTTATACTCTAGTACATAGCTCATTCTAATTCTATGAGATTAAAAATTGAACTGGGCCTCATGATCAGAAGAACTTCAGACTTGGTTGAGCGCTCTGCTGCTCCTTTCTTAAAATTCTTAATAATTCTTTCTACTTGTATTTTATATGTGATGTCAATAGATTGAGGGAGCATGTGAAATGGACAGAGAAAATATGCACAATAGGCATGTCGGCCGTGGTTCCTGGCTGGCTCATCTGCACAGTGTTTATAATACCCCATGTGCATAGAACTCCTGTGGACCCATGATGTGTGAAAGGTCAGCGACAGTCAAGGCAAGTGCAAGGGAAGCTTGTAAGGAGTTGTACTGACAGCATTGGATTGCTGCAGTTTCTCAAAATAGGGCCATGGCCTTCTAAGTCAGAGAGCCAAGGGAGCCTGGCATATTCTTTTTCACTTGACTATATTAGCCCACTACTTGAAGATAATGACATAAAAGGAAAACGCAGGACATCAAAAATAGACAAAAATAGTTCTCTTTTCTTTCAGCCTTTTTGTAGTTGTCTATGAGCCAAAATAATGACAGAAGATGTACATATCAAAAAACGGGGCTTCCCTAGTGGCCCAGAGGGTAAAGATTCTGCCTGAAATGTAGGAGAACTGGATTCAGTCTCTGAGTCAGGAGGATTTCCTAGAGAAGGGAATGACAACCCACTCCACTATCCTTGCCTGGAGAATTCCACGGACAGAGGAGCCTGGCAGGCTACAGTCCATGGGGTTGCAAAGAGTCAGACAAGACTGAGCAACTAACACATATCAAAAGTGAAATATAAATAGTTGAGTTAGATTTCTGTGTTTTTTTCTACTATTTTAGTAAGAACAAAATACATATGCACTTATGAACTATTAAATACAAATTGTGCAATTTTGGTTATTCAACATATGAGTTAAATGCTCCTATTTGCATTTAAACCAGGCACAATAGAACATAAAAATATACAGTAAAATCACTGTGAATAGTTTAAAATTGTAATTCTTCTTTAATTAGAGTGATATTATATAGCAAATATGAAACATTATGGCATTCTGAAAGACATAGATGATAGAAGAAAAGAGAAAACTTTATATTTAGTTCCTTTAATGACACCATCTTTCTGCTTTTTGACCAAGAGTGCTACATTTTCCTTTAGTACTGGGTCCTGCAAAATATGTAGTCAGCTTTAGAGTAAAATTTTAACTCAGCAAACTTGGAGTTTTTACATCCTATGCATTCCAAAGAATGAACTTGTCCTTGACTAGCTCCTGGAACACAAATTCTGAGTCCTTGGGTTATCTGACTTGATAAAAGTATTTTCTTGTATTCTGGAAACCTAAGGCCAAACCAAATAGTTGCTACTAATGGTATGATTTATGGAGAATATTTATTTTTCTCACCTGAAACTCTGGGCCATGCTGCATCAATTTGACCTTTGGGAGATGGCTGGAGATTCGATGGCTCAGGTTACTCACCTAGGGTGTTCTATGGCTATGTGATTGACTCCTGATAAAGAATCCTGGTTACAAGGACTCAGGTGAGCTTCCCTGATTGGTAGTATTTCATAAATTGCTTCAAACATCATCGGTAAGAGAATTAAATGACGTCTATAGAACTAAACTGGGAGAGGTCAGTTGGAAACTTGTGCCTGCACGTTCCTAGATTCCACTCTGTGTATCTGTTACCTTTGCTGATTTTAATCTAAATCTTTTCACTGCAAAAAAAAAAAAAAGTAACAGTCACAACACCCCCATAACTGTGAGTATAATAGCTTTACTAAGTTCTGTGAGTCTTTCTAGAAAATCAACCATATGAGCACAGTTATGAAGACCCCAACACACTGGCCCTGAGCACATAGTTACTAATTGGGGCAACAGTTAGTAATTGTCAATAGTAATCTGGAGCAACAGATCTAGTCTCAACAAGATCATAGTGGGGTAGGTATTTCCCACAATTTGAAATCAAACTGTTGTTCTAAAAGGAGAGGAGGACTTGTGATAAGGTAAAAAGATTTATATATATCTTTATATATATATATATATATACACACACACACACACACACACACATATATATATATACATGCTTTTATATATATATGCTTCCTTCCTTTTAAAGTCTGAAAAATATTTCATTGTATGAATTTACTACATTTTCTTTATCCATTCATCTTTCAATGGACACTTGGGTTGCTTCTACTTTTTGCTTCTTGCAAATAATTCTACAATAAACATGTGGAAAATCTTTCTCAGAACAAACACATACTTAGAATATATGTTGGCACATTAAAATAAAAACTCAACCTATTAGAATAACTGAAATCAGAGTATGCTTTCTGAACAAAATAGAATCAAAGTAGAAATCATTACCAGAAAAATAACAAAAATTTCCAAACACTTGGAAAGTAAAAAATACACTTGTAAATAATTCACAGGTCAAAGACATGACATCAAGGAAAATAAAAAAAAAAATGAATTGACTTGAATGAATGAATAAATGAATAATTGCAACATATAAAAATTTATGGGAGAGAGATGAATCAGTGTTGAGAGAGTTTATAACATTGATGCATACATTAAGAAGTAGAAAAATTCTCAAATGAATAATCTAAGCTGGCACATCAGGAAACTACCAAAAAAAGGGCAAAATAAATACATAACAAGTAAAAAGTCAACTAAGAATTAGGTAGAATACAAGGAAAGACTCTACTGAAGTCATACAGATGACAAATAAGCTCATGAATATTTGTTCAATAGCCACTAAGTAAATTCAAGTAAAAATACCACAGTGAGATATCATCACACACATAAGAATGGCTAAAATAAAAATAGATAACACCACTAAATCCTCCCAAGGATGTAGAGAAGTCGTGTCATTCACATATGCATTGCTGATGGGAATGAAAAATTTTATAGCCTTTCTTAAAAACATTTTTGGAGTTTCTTAACTAAATGTGAAAATTCTAAAACAATCCAGTGATTGCACTCCTGAGCCGAGTCTTAACCTGTAAAAAACATAAATGTCCCCCAATGAGTAAATGATTAAACAGAACATGGTACATGCACACCATGGAATATTAGTCTAAATAGAAAGGAAGACATTATTGATACACAGAATAGTATGGATGAGTCTCCAGGCAATTACAATGTGTGAAAAAAACACCAAATGGCTACACATAATATAATTATATTTACACAGCTTTGTTGAAATGATAAGACTATAGATATGAAGAATATATTACTGGTTTCCAGGGGCTAAGAAGGGGGTGAAATTAGAAGGGAAAGGAAACGATTATAGGAAGGATATTTTTGCTGATGGGATGTTAAATCCCTTAACTGTATCAATATCAGTATTCTAGTTATCCTACTCTTGTTTTGCAAAGATATGACCTTTGGGAAAACTGTAAAAAGGATCACTTTGTGTTGTTTCTTGAAACTGCATCTAAATAAATATCTCAGAATTTACAGAAAGCATAAAAAAGGAATACACTTAATTTAAAAAATAAAGGAAAAATAAGTAACAGCAGTCTCTAGATTTTTTGTTGCACTTCAGAATGTATTCACATTCAAAATCTGATTTTCTAAAGAAAGGCTAATGCAGGACCAGACCAACATGTCATGTTTAAATCTAACAATGTATTATAATAACTTTCTGTCCTTCATTTTAATTTTAATACAATATTCTTATGCACTGTTTATGTTTGTTTCTTACAATTATGTGTGTAGTGCAGGGACCTCCTAGAAATAGCACTGAAGTGGAGAGTGATGCTAACACTTATCACATATAATCTTTAACATACATGTCTAGCCACCTTCAACAGAATGCAAATTATATGTTTTTATTCCTAGCTATGTATAGTTTTTATAGTATTTTATATATGCATATTTAATGAAAAAGTGAGTTTGCATTTTAACTGCCACTTGCTACCTAAAATATTCATGCTCTCTGACTGCTATATGACTGTTTGGACAAAAATTTCTATCAAGGCCACATCATTTACGCTTGTATGGCTCCAATAAATGCTGAAGATATTTAGAAAAACTTCAAGTCAGTATCTATTATTAGTAGTTATGGATTAATTTTAACAGAATGAGAAAACAGAATTCAGGAATGTGTGTCTAAGGCAAAGTCAGAGAGTAGATAAAACTTGACTAAAACAATGAAAACAACAAGGTCAATGATACAAGAGACCAATTTTCAGAGGATTAAGACATATTTTTAACTCCTACCTCTGACATTTTCAATATAAGTAGTCTTAAACAAATCTGAAAGCAATTTTCATTTTTTTCATCTATCAAATTGGAGGCAAATCCATAACTCATATGATTTCTATGAGTATGAAGTGTGATATCATGGGAAAAATTATTTGTAATATACTGACAGCTAGAAGGTCTTTTTCTGCCTTTTTGCTTAAGAGATGTTTTTTCAATGTCCTTGACAGAATGAATCAAAAATGAGATCTTGTTTTAAACTAGCATGCTTTTAACTACCCAGTTGTGAAAAATCTATAAACTAGGATGTGACTCCTTTGTTCCAGGCAAGGGAGATTGGAAGATAAAGTCAAGTAAATAGAAAAAAAAAAAGGAAGACTATTGAAAACAAGTAAGAGATATTATAGATTTAATGATTTGTTTAGTCAAAGTCAAATCTCATGTGTATTTGAAACTTGTTCAAGGATATCTTCTTCCTTATGTATCCACAATGACAAAGGAATATCAGCATTTTATTAATTGACTATTGAGTACTTAAGATAGTTTAGAGTTTTCTGTTCTTTATTCTATGTGCTTAAAAAGTGTTTAATTTTTTCACCTTACTTATAGTTTCTTTTGTAGTGCAAAAGCTTTTAAGTTTCATTAGATCCCATTTGTTTAGTTTTGCTTTTATTTCCAATATTCTGGGAGGTGGGTCATAGAGGATCTTGCTGTGATTTATGTCGGAGAGTGTTTTGCCTATGTTCTCCTCTAGGAGTTTTATAGTTTCTGGTCTTACATTTAGATCTTTAATCCATTTTGAGTTTATTTTTGTGTATGGTGTTAGAAAGTGTTCTAGTTTCATTCTTTTGCAAGTGGTTGACCAGTTTTCCCAGCACCACTTGTTAAAGAGGTTGTCTTTTTTCCATTGTATATCCTTGCCTCCTTTGTCAAAGATAAGGTGTCCATAGGTTCGTGGATTTATCTCTGGGCTTTCTATTCTGTTCCATTGATCTATATTTCTGTCTTTGTGCCAGTACCATACTGTCTTGATGACTGTGGCTTTGTAGTAGAGTCTGAAGTCAGGCAGGTTGATTCCTCCAGTTCCATTCTTCTTTCTCAAGATTACTTTGGCTATTCGAGGTTTTTTGTATTTCCATACAAATTGTGAAATTCTTTGGTCTACTTCTGTGAAAAATACCGTTGGTAGCTTGATAGGGATTGCATTGAATCTATAGATTGCTTTGGGTAGAATAGCCATTTTGACAATATTGATTCTTCCAATCCATGAACACGGTATGTTTCTCCATCTGTTTGTGTCCTCTTTGATTTCTGTCATCATTGTTTTATAGTTTTCTATGTATAGGTCTTTTGTGTCTTTAGGTAGATATACTCCTAAGTATTTTATTC
>NC_057390.1:79884365-80012201 GCF_019320065.1 Cervus canadensis | reverse complement strand
CCCACTCTCACCACTACGTTCACATAGTGTTGGAAGTTTTTGGCCACACGCTAATCAGAGCAGAAAAACGAAGTAAAAAGGAACGAGATAGGAAAAGAAGAAGTGAAACTCTCACGTTCCGATGAATGATCCTCTATAAGAACAACCCTAAGACTCTACCAGAAATTACTTAAAACTAATCAATTGATATATAAAGTTGCAGGATATAAAAATAACACACAGAAATCCCTTGCATTCCTATATACTAACAATGAAAAAACAGAAAGAGAAATTAAGGAAACAATACCATTCACCATTGCAATAAAAAGAATAAAATACTTAGGAGTATATCTACCTAAAGAAACAAAAGACCTATACATAGAAAACTATAAAACACTGATGAAAGAAATCAAAGAGGACACAAACAGATGGAGAAACATACCGTGTTCATGGATTGGAAGAATCAATATTGTCCAAATGGCTATTCTACCCAAAGCAATCTATAGATTCAATGCAATCCCTATCAAGCTACCAACGGTATTTTTCACAGAACTAGACCAAAGAATTTCACAATTTGTATGGAAATACAAAAAACCTCGAATAGCCAAAGTAATCTTGAGAAAGAAGAATGGAACTGGAGGAATCAACCTGCCTGACTTCAGACTCTACTACAAAGCCACAGTCATCAAGACAGTATGGTACTGGCACAAAGACAGAAATATATATCAATGGAACAGAATAGAAAGCCCAGAGATAAATCCACGAACCTATGGACACTTATCTTTGACAAAGGAGGCAAGGATATACAATGGAAAAAAGACAACCTCTTTAACAAGTGGTGCTGGGAAAACTGGTCAACCACTTGTAAAAGAATGAAACTAGAACACTTTCTAACACCATACACAAAAATAAACTCAAAATGGATTAAAGATCTAAATGTAAGACCAGAAACTATAAAACTCCTAGAGGAGAACGTAGGCAAAACACTCTCTGATATAAATCACAGCAAGATCCTCTATGAACCACCTCCCAGAATATTGGAAATAGAAGCAAAAATAAGCAAATGGGACCTAATGAACTTAAAAGCTTTTGCACTACAAAAAGAAACTATAAAGTAAGGTGAAAAGACAGAGTCAGATTGGGAGAATAATAGCAAATAGAAGAAACAGACAAAGGATTATATCAAAAATATAAAGCAACTCTGAAGCTCAATTCCAGAAAAATAAATGACCCAATCAAAAAATGGGCCAGAGAACTAAACAGACATTTCTCACAAAGAAGACATCACAGATGGCTAACAAACACGATGAAAAGGTGCTCAACATCAACCATTAATTAGAGACAATGAAATCAAAAAACACAAGAGGATTACACACCAGTCAGGGATGGCTTGCTAATCCAAAAGTGCTACAAGCAATAAATGCTGGAGAGGGTGTGGAGAAAAGGGAACCCTCTTACACTGTTGGTGGGAATGCAAACTAGTACAGCCGCTATGGAGAACAGTGTGGAGATTCCTTAAAAACTGGAAATAGAACTGCCATATGACCCAGCAATCCCACTTCTGGGCATACACACCGAGGAAACCAGATCTGAAAGAGACACGTGCACCCCAATGTTCATCGCAGCACTGTTTATAATAGCCAGGACATGGAAGCAACCTAGATGCCCATCAGCAATGAATGGATAAAGAAGCTGTGGCACATATACACCATGGAATTTTACTCAGCCGTCAAAAAGAATTCATTTGAACCAGTCCTAATGAGATGGATGAAACTGGAGCGCCTTATACAGAGTGAAGTAAGCCAGAAAGATAAAGAACATTACAGCATACTAACACATATATATGGAATTTAGAAAGATGGTAACAATAACCCTATATGCAAAACAGAAAAAGAGACACAGAAATACAGAACAGACTTTTGAACTCTGTGGGAGAAGGTGAGGGTGGGATGTTTCAAAAGAACAGCATGTATACTATCTATGGTGAAACAGATCACCAGCCCAGGTGGGATGCATGAGACAAGTGCTCCGGCCTGGTGCACTGGGAAGACCCAGAGGAATCGGGTGGAGAGGGAGGTGGGAGGGGGGATCGGGATGGGGAATAAGTGTAAATCTATGGCTGATTCATATCAATGTATGACAAAACCCACTGAAATGTTGTGAAGTAATTAGCCTCCAACTAATAAAAAAATTAAAAAAAAAAAAGTGTTTAATTTAAAAAAAAAAGTGTTTAATTTAGAGGAGTTTCTATAATTTGATTGCCAAATGAATAAATGGATAGATGAATGAATGAACAGCTAAATGCAATAAACAATGACAATTAATATGATTAATTTCAGGCTCTAGATTTTAAGAACATTCTGTATACTCAAGCATGTGTGGCACTTTCCATTTGGGGACACATTCCTGATAATTTCTCTTTATACAATAGAAGATAGATGGCTCAGAAATAACTTGAAATTTTCATAAAACCACATTGCTTCCCAGTATCTGCGATGCTCAAACAATCCAAGTGTCATGAGGTTGACAGACACACTAGCTCCTTAAAATATATGAGCAAGTTATAACTTTTAGCATACAGTCCTAACTGATAATGTGTGTCCCCAGGCTGTTTTCTCCTCCATCTACCTTGTTGCAGGAGTGATCTTCTCAATGAACCTTGGGTTTAGTTACTTCCATGCCATCTCACTGCCTTTGAGATAAAGCCCAAGCTTTAACATGGTATGCTAGGCTCCCATGACCTGGCTTCTTCTTTTCAACCCAGTTTCATTCTTCAGTAGCCTGTGTCTTAAACTTTATGCTACAGGAAATCAAGATATTTAGCAGTTCCTTTGGGTGCCATTGGAGTTCATGCTTTGATATCATCATTCCTTCAGTTCCCTTTGTCTGAAATGCTCTACCTTCCCAATTTCTTTCTGGAGAAACCAAAGTTATCTCTCAAGATGTAACTGAGTATCTTCTTCGGGACTTTTTTCTTCCCTGATGCACCTAATTTGGTGAGGCAACCTCTCCCTGTAGTTTCCTCCTTGTGCATTTATTTTTCACAGCCCCTGACTTAAAGTATTGAAATTTTCTCACAGCATCTTTGTCTTCCTCATTAGACTTGTGTATCACCAAGGGATTCCCTGGTGGCTTTGATGGTAAAGAATCTGACTACAATGCAGGAGACAGGAGTTCAGTCCCTGGGGTGGGGAGATCCCTTGGAGGAGGGCATGGCAACCTACTCAAGTATACTTGCCTGGAGAATCCCATGGACAGAGGAGCCAGGCAGAATACAGTCCATGAGGTTGCAAAGAGTCGGACAAGACTGAGCAACTTAGCATGAATGCATGCATCACCAAGGGAAAAGTGCATTCAAATTCATCTTTGAACTTCCTGGGTTTGGTGAGTATTTGAAAATGTACTCAATGACGGTGTATTAGTCACTTAGTTGAGTCCAACTCTTTGCAACCCCATGGACTGTAGCCTGCCAGGCTTCTCTGTCCATGGAATTCTCCAGGCAAGAATACTGGAGTGGGTGGCCATTTCCTTCTTCAAGTGGGTTGCCATTTCCTTCTCGAATGACGTTTACCGAAATTAATTCAAATAAGTACTAAGACACAATCTATTTTAACTGAATGCCATCTGTTAGCCTGAGGGCTGAGACAAAAAAATAAAAAACAAACAACACCATTAAATGTTTAACAGAATGATTACAGGCAGTGATTTTTTGGAAAACAAATTGGTTAATTTATGTAGTGGTATAAAAGGTTATATTCTAGGCTTTCCAATTTTCAATAGACTTAGAATGCTTATTTTAGACACCAAGAAAGAATCTTGATTCACTTTTCTGTAGTGAATGTGCCTGTTTTGTTTTATTTTATTTCTTCAGAAAAGCTTTTATATACTCTACAACACTCAAGAGATTATTTCTTTTTAAACTGAGCTTCTTTAATTTCGGAAACATAAATTGGCTATAATTCAGAGTGAAATGTGTCATTACAGTCTAACAGCATTTATAAATGTCCATAGATGTTAAATTATAAGCCATTCAGACACTTTAAAGAATGCATGCACATGTACATTGGGCAGCACATAATGAGAAAATTTATCTTTATGTTTGGCTGCACAATCTATTTTCATTCCCTGGACTATTTTAATTCATCATTTAAACCTGCCTCTAAATCTTCTACTGCAGAATACTTCTTCTTTTTTTTTTTTTTTTTTTTTGCAGAATACTTCTAATGGGGTCAACTGGGGCAGGAAAACAGAAGTGTGGAGGTTCTTATCTGTATGGGGGAGTATGTGACTAAAATGCTCTAAGAATGTCTTAATATTTTAATCTTGTCCAAATGTACCTAGGACAGTGGACACTGGTACCTAGGACACTGCGTGTTTTAAAACAATGACTACTATTACTAGTATTTTGTCTATGGTACTTCCTTACGTAATATTAGCTCCACCTCCACATTATTTTAGTTTATTGAATGAATATGCTATTGCTTATACTGTTGCTATCTTTTCTTTATAGCATGAATTGTATAATGCACTAAACTGGATAGTAAGTTCACCCTGTATGTGCACATAGTAAGTTCTTAGTCAATTGAGCAATGTGATTTCTCAACAGAATGATTTGCTGATATTCTCCATTCTTGCTTTGAATAAGCAATTCTTATACTCACATTCTTTCTGGAATATAAGTTGGTCAAAATCAAAATTCATCATGCTACAGTGGTAGTGCAGGTAATGAGTAGTTCAATTTTTTCATATGTAATAGGAGAACGTATGTAAGATCCCACCAGGCAAAATAAATAGGGACATCATTGCTCTGATGGAATAAAGGAAAGGGATTTTAATCCTAGACACACACACTCCTGGTGGTACTGTTGGGACTCTTGGGATTCTAAGGAGCACAATTTACAAAACTAAGGTCCAGATCTCTATTTGTCCTAATACTAACCTGTAGAGCACATTTGTGAAGGTTTTTTTTCTACATATATAATTATGTTCATATATTTCTGGCTCTAAAATACCAAGAAAATTCTGGAAAACAAATCAGGAAAACAAAAGATTTAGGCATGATATTATCTTCCTATTAAAACTGCCATTGTCTTAAGAGTATTCATTTATACATGTCAGGGATTCAGTGAATGCTGCTGAACAACTGGACATTCACATGTCAAAAGTTAAATAAATAAATCTAGACACAAACTCTATACCCCTTAGAAAAATTAATTCAACATAGAACATATATTATAATGTAAAATGCAAAACGTTCAAGTCTTGATGATAGTATAGGAAAGTATCTAGGAAAGATGATACTGGGTGTGGTGATAACATTTTTAGATACAACACTAAAGACATGAGCCACAAAAGAAAATTTTATAAGCTGAACTTCATTAAAATGTAGGACTTGTGCTTTGTGAAGTACACATTTATAGGAGAATGATAAAACAAGCCAACAACAGGAAAAGAAATAGTTGCAAAGACACATGATAAAGAGCCATTATCCAAAATATACCAAGAACATTAGGATTCAATGACAAGAGAATGAAAAAAGCAATTTAAAAGTAGAGAGAAATCTCACAGACACCAAGATTATATGGAAAATAACCATGAAAAGATATTCAACATATGTCATTAGAAAGAAGCAAATTAAAATAAGATACCACTAAAACCCAAGAGAATGAGCAAAATCTAAAGTATGGCAAGACAAAAGCCTTGCAAGAATGTGGAGCAACAGGGTCTCTTTCATTGCTGGTGGGAACACTAAACTGTACAAATGCTCTGGAAGACAGTTTGCTGGTTTCTTGAAAAGCTACACAGATTCTTTCTGTACAAACCAGCAAACACACACCTTGGCATTTTATCAAATGAATAAAAGATCTTACTCAAGTATCTAAATCTCAGCAGTCATTTTCTTTTATGAAAAAATAAATAAAAATTACAGGCAAATAAATAATTAAATAGAAGGATTCCTGGGGAGTGATTTAGAATCAACTTTCTACTGGTATCTTTAGTCCCTGATGTGGGGAAAATATAAGTATAGTGTTTTTCCCCAGCTACTAGTAGAAGTGCTTGAGTGATTTTAAAAGCTTTCAATTTTCCAGTGCATAATGGGCAATAATATCACAACATTAGTGTGTGCTTTGAAGCTACAATGACTCCACACTTTTTAAGTGGGCTTTCTTACTACTACTGTTAACTCTTGGCATTAATATTCACTCATCAACTGGGAAAATTTTAAAGAAGTTTACATGAAAGGGAAAATGTGCCTCAAACCATCTATGTATGGCAATACTGGCTTCATATAGTTCCCATTCCATCTGATAATTGTTTTAATTGTTACACATCCCTGGAGGGTTCTATAAAATATGCTCATTTGGTTGATGAAATCAGGTGTTTTCCCAGGAACCATAAAGTTCCTGGCACTATGACAAATAATCCGGCAGATTAATGACTTGAATCTAATCATCTTTTCTCCTTGGTCCCTCCCTGAGTTCTGAAAGGTCGTCACTGTGTCCTCTACATGATACATTGCATGTCCCAAACTTCATCAAGTCATTCTATGTACATTTAGCCTGTCAGACCACAGTGGTGCTTTTAAATTCTTACTTCGCCTACTCTTCTCCAGTGTCATACTACACTGTAACCTTGATTAGATGTGATCTTTATTGAAATGAGGGCAGAGATCTCCCCTGGAAAACTAAAGACGATTTAAACCTGCTGATTAGGACCAAACTCATCAAAATGCCTCCACCTCCAAATACACGGCCTAACCTCCATTTGCCCCTAAATTTCCACTGCAAACCCCATCTTTTACCCCTAGTTTTATGCAATATGTTCTTTTGCTATATTCAACCATGCGGCCCTTTCAGAACTTGCCATATAGTCACAAACCACATGTGTATTGCCCACGCAGTTTTTTTAGAATTCTTTAAAGTGAAAGTGAAAGTCCCTCCGTCATATCTGACTCTTTGCAACCCCATGGACTACAGAATTCTTTAAATTCAATTCTTAATGCAAACACATTCTTGGCCTTATATATATGAAACAACTACCAAGAGAATATCTTGAAAAGGAGTCAGAATTTTCAGGGAATATAGAAAGATTTTGAAGCGAAAATGACATTTAAAATGAACTTTTCATGGTGGATGAGAGAAGTAGTATTTTGTTAATTCACTTTTTTTTATAATTTTTAATTTAACATTTATAGTGTTTAAAAATTTTTTTAAAATGTGTCAAATAGTCATAGGAAACCAGCCTACCATTAGTAGGACATTGTGCTCAATAGTCACATCTAATTCTCAAAACTTAGTACATATCTTTGTTCTTTTTAAATTTTTATTTTTTTCGCATTTATTTTTATTAGTTGGAGGCTATTTGCTTTACAATATTGTAGTGGTTTTTGCCATACATTAACATGAATCAGCCATGGATTTACATGTATTTCCCATCTCGATCCCCCCTCCCACCTCCCTCTCCACCCGATCCCTCTGGGTCTTCCCAGTGCACCAGGCCCGAGCACTTGTCTCATGCATCCAACCTGGGCTGGTGATCTGTTTCAAACTTGATAATATACATGTTTCGATGCTGTTCTGTCAAAATATCCCACCCTCGCCTTCTCCCACAGAGTCCAAAAGTCTGTTCTGTACATCTGTGTCTCTTTTTCTGTTTTGCAGATAAGGTTATCGTTACCATCTTTCTAAATTCCATATATTTTGGTTGCACTGTCACATGTGGGATCTTAGTTACCCAACCAGGGACCAAACCTATTCCCTATGCAGTAGAATCACAAAGTCCTAACTACTGGACCACCTGGGAATTCCCTTTGTTTTTTTTTAAATATAGACAAAAAAATCTAGATTTATTAAGAGACTTATTCAGTATTTATACATTTGAAGATTGAGACTATTTATACACTAAAGGTTTGATAAAAGCAATAGTGAAAATGCAAACTATTTTTCAGTTCCATAATATAAATTGTGTTACTTTTGATTAAAATGACAACTGTTAAAATAGGAAGGCCATAAACCATGTGTTTGGGGTGTGTTTTCTCACCCTTTAGCCATGGGATTTCCTTCTAAAACCATGAAGATGGATCCTCTTCTAGAACCAAAGAGGAGACAGCCCCATCCTTTGAAGACTTTGCCCTGTGGGTCTTCTTGAATTAAAAGATTAAACATCCAACCAGGAAGGGAATTGGCTGTCTTAGCTTTTTTCTTTTTTTTTTCAGAACCTGTAGACCTAAACACAAGTCTTAGCATTGCCAACTACCAACCAGAGCCATTGGTTAAGTTGCTTAAACTCTCTTGAGTTTTATGGTCTTTATTTTAAAGAATGAACAATAATACCTCTAAGAAAATTTTTTAGAATAAAGCACAATCTCTATATGATGAACTCCATAGAAAGTCAATATTATTGTTAAAGCAAATTATGTACAAAGAAATAACTTAAACAAAATGAATCTTGAACTGCCATCCTCCTTCAAATGTTGTGAACATTTTTGACATGTAAAATTCATGAGAGAAATTCCCAGACTCCTCTTTAATAAGCCTACACTGCTGGTATAGCAGCATTCTTAAGATAAGTATCAGTGACAGAGGAGAACAACAACAACAACAAGCTTAGATTTTGAAAGATTTATTTAAATTCTAGTTCTTATTTTTACGCTTGACTTTCTAGATCACTTAGATTCATTGAGAAAAGGGAAGACTATTGTCCAATGGCTTTTTAGGACTCTATATAGAGAACATTTTCTCCATGTGTGCTCAGAGATATTTCAACTGCAGGCAGTACAGTGTTCATTGATCGAGTAGAATATAAGAGAAACAGCACAGGCTATTGTTTCAGAAAGAAAGAAATTAAAAGTTCAGCTCTTCCCTATATTAGCTGTGTGACACAGGATATGTCTCTCTCTTTTTTTTTCTGAGTCTTAATTATACCATCTGTGGTGAAAAGATTAATGACCTCATGTACCATCTACCTCAGAGAAAATGACAAAGCAGATGAAATTGTATAAGTTGTAAAGTACAGTAAAGTCATTTATTTGGACACCACCCAATTTAAAAAAAGTCAGAATTAAAACAGAAGAAAGACATGAGATTTTAAATATACCCCTCTTCATAAACCATAAGGAGATTCAGTGAAATATACTGACCTGCACTTTTTATTATTCATGCCATAATCACTCTTTTAGATAATTTTTAAAACAGTAGGTCAAGTTGCCCTTAAGACAGAATATTTGACTTCAGTATCTAAACTGCATTTTTTTAATTTAATTTTTTCTCAGTTTTACATTAAATGCATTTTTGTTTAGTTATCAAGTGCTCTGTGGGATTTTATTTTGAACAGCTTTTATCCCCAAAAATGAAAAATTCTCTGTATGTTCTGTCTGGGAAACAATCACAGATCCGCATGGAACGACTCATTCAGAACAGGCCGACATTGGTCTACCCAGTCACTGAAATTAACCTGATGTCCACTTCTGAAGCCAGACTTACTCAGCCATGGACAGATATTTACCTAGAATATTAGATCTGTTTCATGTTTATTTGATGAGGAAAGATGATTTTCTGCATGGACTCTCTACATGTTCTTTGATCATTTTTGTCATTTAACAATAGAATATTTTCAAGTTCAGTAAAGCGAGGTGAATGCATTATACTACAACATAACTATTTTCAGCAACTCTTTTCAGCAACTCTTGCAAGATTAAAATTTTCCCACATATATTACAGTAATTTGAGTAGAAAGATGAAAGATGATTTAGAAATAAGGTTAAAGGAGCATCTTTCTGGATCAAATAAAGAGAAATTCTGCCAAAAAGTATAAAGCAATGTAAGATGATGCTAAAGTATCATTTGAGAAGATTTAAAAGAGCGAGTAGAGGAGAGAAATCCTCCCATAAAGTCATGTTAAGAAATAGTGGAAAAAAGAAATCCCTTTAAGTGAAAGTTTCTTAAGGTTAAATATATATGTTAAATTATAAGAGAAACCATAATTCTGTTTGTCTCAGACTTGAGATCAAGACCACCATCAAGACATAATCAATCATTTGAATAGAAATCAGAAAACTGAAGTGCAATATCTTAATAATTTATATTTCAAAGTTTACCACAAAATTTCTACTTACAATAATTGTGTCACCTTAGGTCCTTCCTACTCAGTGTCCACTACTAAACTCTAGCTTTGCATTGAAGGAAGTCATTAGACCCCTGGGATAATAACTAGTCTTATGACTCATATAATACTTTAAAATAAAATATGTAAGCTGGATTACATAAAATAAAATATGTAAGCTTAATTAATTAATTCTTAATTAATTAAGAAAACCAGACAAACATAGTTTGTACATGTGATATCAAATTATTTTTGTTAGTGTAAGTATGTGACAACATTAATTATACTCAAACATTATTTTGAAATAATGAAGGGTTTGGAGGAAGCTGCAAAAAATATACATGGAGATACCATGTATGATTCAAACAACATCCTCCAGTGATAACATATTGTATACCTATTGCACAATACTAAAACTAGAAAATTGATTAAAACTGGGAAATTGACATGGGTCCAATTGACATGGGTACAATTTACAGAATTTATTTAGATTTCACCATTTTCACAAGCATTCATTTATGTGATTATATAATTCTAAACAATTCTATCAAATGTAGAGCTCCATGTAATCACAAGCACAATCAAGACATAGAATTGCTCCATAAATATAAGACTCTTGCTATCTACTTATATGTCTCTGTCTCTATCTATCTATCTATCGATCATCTTTGTATCTATTGCTACTTATAATTTCTATGGTTGCTTTGTTTCAGAAAGTACTGCTTATATTCTAATGGAGGGGCGGGGCGGGGGGGAGGGGGTGGCGGGGGGAGCTGTGCTCTCCAAAATTGTTGAAAATAAATTTGAACAGAAAAAAGTGGTACTGCAAACATCAATAATATGTTCTCAATTGTCTTTTCTTTTTATTCACGTATGAAATACTATAATAAAGTGAAGTCATTCTAAGCAGTGTGATTAAAGATTTATACTCATCACTTAAAGACACCATACCAGTAGGCAGCCAGATAGTAAATCTTGTCCAATTTTTATCAGCAGGTAAACTATTCTTTGGAAGGAGAGGAAAATTGTACTGTCAGGTGAATCCAATAAATTGAAGTTTGGAAAGAATTAAGACTCTGTGAGTATGCTCAAAAGCTCATTCAAGTTTCTTGTTTTCCTAAGACTTTTACACTCCTAATGTTATGAAATGTACTTCTAGCTTATCGAGATATTGCAAAAAAACTTCAAGACACTAGGGTGGAGTTTCAAGTTTGATTTTTTTGTTTGGAAGGCTTCCAAACTGTTTTTGAAAATGTATATGAATTATTTTAGGCATGGGATAGTCTCTGGTGTTGACTATAGTCCATACCACTGACTACTTTTTACACTTAATTTTTTACTATTTTGCAAACCCTCCACTATGAGAAGTAGGAGACAGGCAATTATGAGGAGAAACAAAAACAAAAAGTCTCTGGGATGCCTTCTGAATACTATAATACATAAATAGATATTGCATGTCAAAAATTAAAGCTAAAATTATTCACAGATTACTTGAAAATTTCTAAAAATTGAGAAATATGTCAGTAGCTTCTACACAAAACCATACAAAATAACCACCTTCAATTATGCCTGCAAAATATGCTCAGAGATTTTCAGGACTCACACTAATTAGCATTCAAAGAAGTCTTTAAAAAAGAGATTGGGATTTATTCAGGGCCTTAATAATTTTATCCTATCAATTTATGATTTTGACATTTGTTTCAAGAACAAAATCCATCTAATGTTGTCTGTCTACTTTGTAAAATTTTCCTTAGACATACAGTGATATAACACCCCTTAAATATGAAATTATAATGATAAATGTGGCATTCTCTCATGAGATTAAAAAAATGGCATCTGATTATCTCATCCTGACATTTCAGTCTTCATCTACCTTATCCTTAGCAGCATTAAGCATTTTTCAACTCTTGTTTCTGAAACAATTCTTTCTCTTAACTTATGCAAACTCATTTTCTCATTTTGTTATTGTTACTGTCTGACTGTTTTCTCCTCTGCTCTTCAAGCCACTTACTGATCAGTCAGTCTTCTTTTCTAAATTTCAACCTGGATTAAACTCAGTCCAGTTTAGTCCAGTCCTATTCTGTATTCTGCCCTATATTTTCCTTCAGAGACGTTCACACTTATCTCTTTAAGGGCCATCTGTGCATGCATGAGTCCGACAGTTATATTCGGTCTCCCTTTAGAATGATGCTCCTTTGTAGCATCTTACTACTTTTTTACTTTCATTTCTCCTTGGTGTTTCAGTAGCATGCCAAGATTAACAATTTCATAATGATTTATTGATTTGCTGCTATCCTCAAATCTATTCCTCCTCTTATGATGCTCATGCCATATGTATTTATTTCTAGCTTTAGTATGGCTACCTTAGTTTAAGCTAGTATTATCTCTTACCATTCTAATGTATTTGCAAAAGCTTACTTATATGCTTTTTCTTCTCTTGCCTTTTTACATTCTAAGACACAATTGTCAGAGGGATATGTGCACTTTTTTAGTAATTTCTCTTTGCTCTTAAATAAAATTCCTTAACGTGGCAGTTATGGATTGAATAGTGTCCCTCCCCACCCAGCAAAAAAAAAAAAAAAAAAAAAAGATATTTTAAGTCCTAATCTCCAGTACCTTAAAGTGTAACCATATTTATAAATAGGATCATTGCAAATATAATTAGTTAAGTTGATCATACAGTATAGGGTAGGTTCCTATTCCAATTTGACTGATTTCCTTATGTATGTTGGCTATGTGATAAGACAGAATCTCACAGGAAGAACACTATGTATAGACCCAGGCAGAGACTGGAAAGATGCATCTACAAGAAAAAGAACAACACATACTTCTAGCCACAGCCAAGAGCTAGGAGCTTCCCAGGTGCCTCAGTGGTAAAGAATCCACCTGCCAGTGCAGGAGATGCAGGTTTGACTCCTGGGACAGGAAGATCCCCTGGAGGAGGAAACGGCAACCCATTCCAGTATTCTTGCTGAGAAAATCCTATGGACAGAGGAGCCTGGAGGGCCATAGTCCATGGGCCACAGAGTCAGAAACAACTGAGTGACTGAACATGCACGCATGCATGCAAAGAGTAAAAAAAAAAAAAAAAAAAAAAAAAATGTGGCTAAGCAATAAAACAATACTTTTTTTTCTAATCTAATATAGTCAGTAAGATATACTGTATTGCCATGAATTTTCTGTTCTGCAGAAATGTCTTAGATACTCTCACATATAAATTCAGCCTATTATTTTTAGTTGGCTATTAAGTAATAGTTAACTTCACAAAAGTTATCTTTAGCACAAAAGGAAGATTTCACATTCCATAAAACATCATATAATCTGAGAAATACAGTATTTACAGATTCATTTACAGACATGATCTTTCTCAGAAAGTTCTGGAATCTCACACACTGCCTGTAACCACCCCCCACCTTTTTACCAGCTCTGTCACTACTTTTACACTTTGGGGAAACATAAAATCAGTAACAGATCCTATAACCCAGGGCAGTTCAAACTCAGTTCAAACTCATAGATCAACTCAGTTTAAGCAAAGTTGATAATCTTCTTTAATGATAAGCCTTAGTCTATTTTATAGAAATAGCTAAAAGTTTGTGTCACAATGATTTTTCTAAGGATTAAATGAAACCGTGTGTATAAACTTCTTAGCATAATTCTTCACAATGAGCACATAATACATAGTAGATTATTTATTCTTCTTAAACTTGTAGCGTGCACTCCTAGGATAAACAACTCTGTTAGCTATATAGAAAGTTCAAGGAAAAAAATATGGCATTTCTTTCTACAGCATCAACTTTTCCTAATGGTAGATGATATAAAATGTTAGCTACATATTCAATTAGACCATAGTGTGTACCATACCATAGTGTGTACTATAGTATAAAATTTGCATTTTTAAGCACAATGATTTATGAATTTTAGTCATAGATGGGTAGTACATAGAGAACAGAGATTTTGAAGTTTAAAGACCTTAATTCATCATGCAAAAGGCAAAGAACTATGGCAAAGCTTTTATCATATATAATATGTATTGTGCTTACATACCATTATAACATTATATATATAGCTGTCTTGAAAGACTGTAGTGACTTAAGGTATTTTGAAAAGCCTAGAATTAAACCTGTCACATAGTAGGCACTTAAAAATATTAGATATCATTACTCTTTAACAACTTTTTGGAATAAGACTCTACATATTTATAAAAATTTTAAAGATACAGCCATAACTTGTTCTAATTGTTTACTGCTGGGTATATACTTTCTTCACGATTTAATAGACTTTTTAAGTTAAAAAAATTCTTGATCCTTCATTTATTTTAATATATCTAGGTCATGTAGTAGGTTGCCGCTACATGGACCTTTATTCCTTTGGAGTGGAGAAACAAACAAACAAACAATAGGGGTGTTCAGAATTGTTTAATAACAAAGGTAAAATATGAATGCTCTGTTTCCTAAAACTGATTAAATTTTATTTTAATGTGCCTGAAACTTTGCCAAGATTTAAAATGAGCTCTTGAATTTTATTTTGTTTAAAGGATTTGATATCACAGCTTTATTTTTCAAAAGTTTAGAGCCTCTTTATCAAATTAATGCTTTTGGCATTATATGTGCTTGAAGATTTGAAAACCAATTCATTAGAAATACCTACCTCAAGTCTCTCAGAGTATTCATATCCTGAATATCACTGGAAAAGGTTGCTCGGCCATCTTATAAAGAACATAAATCCAAGTTAAAAGATCCCCTTGGAATCTATTCATTCTTTCAGTTTCAGGCAGTTTGTTCTGTTAGAAACACCAGCCCTGAGACAAAAGACCTGGGAAGGATGGTCACAGCTTTTTGATCTCTCACTCCCAGAAATTAAATTACCCATGAAATACATAAAAAGGTCTACTCTTTCCCAAGGGGTTGTCATTGTTAAATGGCACAATGTATTTCATGAGTTCCAAAATTTGATAACAGTGAAAGCTATTCAGTACACAAATATTTATTGAAATCTACTATGGGGAGACCTTGGGGGGAAATACAGACATGATTTATGGTTTCATCCAATTTGTGGGCTACTATAGTAGGTAACAATCAATGAAAACTTAGGTTACATGTTACAAAATGAGGTAGCCTGAAGAATGTAGTGACAAGTTACAGTATTGTAACACCACATTTAATATGTAAAATTTGACTGTTTTTCAAATTGATTTTATATTTTTACACATTGTTTTCAATTATGCAAAAAACATTTGCATAGAATTTGATATCACAGGATATATCACACAATGATAAATATTGAAAAAAGAGAGCATAATAAAGCCAAAATATTAACACTTAATGTCTTTAGAAGAGTACATAGATTTTGGGGACTTCCCTCATAGCTCAGTTGGTAAAGAATCTGTCTGCAAAGCAGGAGACCCGGGTTCAATTCCTGGGTTGGGAAGATCCCCTAGAGAAGGAAATGGCAACCCACTCCAATATTCTTGCCTGGAGAATCCCATGGACAGAGGAGCCTGGCAGGCTACAGTCCATGGAGTCGAAAGAGCTGGACATGACTTAGTGACTAGAGAGACAGAGAGTAACAGTCTAGTAATAACCCTCTCCTCCTTCCCAACACTTCATTAGGCATACCTTCTAGGAGACAGACACATGGGTGAAGAACCCACTGAGTAGACTTTCTGCCTTGAAATGAAGAGAAAAAAAAAAAAAAAAAACTAAGGTAGGTTTAATGGCATTTATGCTGGAATTTGAAGGAAAGATGGAATTCGCAGATGAATAGATATTGGTGGTATGGGCATATTTCTTCAAGGATTGACAAGGCAGTTATATCCTAAATCAGAGTTCTGCAAAAACTTGCTGAGGAAACCTGCACAAGTACCCAGACTCAAAACCTGATAGCAAAGGAATTTTTCCTACACGTCTTTGTTTTTCTTTCTTTAATAATATATTATTTAAAGATTCCAGGAATGGTCCCTTTACTTGTCCTCTGCTGTTTCATTCTTACCTCTATCTAATCTGACATAGAACAGCAATACACAACTTGAGGGGAGAGGCAAAATATAAGTGTTTTAAAGGATAGACATTGAATACATTTACCAGAACACAGAAGGAGATTGGTTCTTTTTAGAAAATAAATGTACTTTCCGAGATGCAAGTAATATATATTCATTATAGAACATTGGGAAACTACATAAACTTTTAAAATTATCTCATTTTCTATTAATTATACTTTTAAATACATTTTTATCTTTATCTCAACTCTGTATGTTATATAATATTATTCACTTTATTTTATAGATGAGAATACTGAATGATGGAATGGTTAAGCTCAGGCTCCTCTATTGTAATAACTGGAGCTGAAACTGACTGAAGAAGTAGAGAAGAAACATGAAACAGACGTTCTGTGACCATGGAGGATGGTCACATCCTCTACAGAGCATTCATAACACAGTAAGTGTGCAATAAGGGTTTGATAAATGGATATCAAACCTCTTTCATGATATAAGAATGTAATTCCAGAGAGTAGAAAAGCTTGGGCTTTTCATCAACCAGAATTGGTTTTAATCACAGTTTCCTGAGTTTGAAGTGAAGTGAAGTGAAGTTGTTCAGTTGTGTCCAACTCTTTGTGACCCCATGGACTGTAGCCTGCCAGGCTCCTCTGTCCATGGAATTTTCCAGGCACAAATACTGGAGTGGGTTGCCATTTCCTTCTCCAGGGGATCTTACCAACCCAGGGATTGAACCAGGTCTCCTGTGCTGCAGCAGACTCTTTACCGTCTGAGTTGCCAGGGAAGCCCTTCCTGAGTTTGCAAGATTTCAACTTTAAGATCAAGCTTAAACTTTTTCAACCTAATGACATGATGATACTAGACAGAAAGTAGGGTTGTGAGGAGTCTGTAAATCCACAGCAGCAATATCCATGCATATAACTCAGTAAATGGTAGATTTTGCTATTGACAAGCCTACCACTTGAGGCCAATTTTATTCTTTTTCTCATTGACTTGCAATGCAGTATCTCTAGGGTACTGCTTTATTAAATCTAACCAAAATACCCCATATTATATAAGCAGGTAATGTGTAAAATCATTGTAATGAAAGAATCCCTCTGAAATTATTTGAGCGCATGTCAGATTGTTTTGCTGGCAGATCAATAATTAATATTTGAATAGCATTTTTACAGTTAGCAAAGAATCAGTGAGAGTGGAAACTGATAATAGCTAATAAGGCATAATCCACAGAGGAAGCTTTAGACCTTGGATTACTTCACTCAGCATCATATAATAACCCTGGCAAAGTCTAAGAGAATTATATCAATGTTCATAAAATTATTCTACAGAAAAACACATTTTTATCGCCTGGAATTAGGTAAAGTGAAAGTGACTAAAAACAATGATTATTTTACCAATTATTTAGCAGATGGAATACATCCAGATTGATTTTTAGAGCAATAGGAAGCTAGGAAAATAATGAGAATGAAATGAGTTCAGACATAGGTAGAATGTAAACATGACCTGTGATATAGGTGTGTGTGTGCGTGCTTAGTCACTTCAGTCATGTCCGGCTCTCTGTGACCCCATGGCCCGCCAGGCTCCTCTGTCCATGGGATTCTCCAGGCAAGAATACTGGAGTGCTTTGCCATTTCCTTCTCCAATGATAAAGTATGAAGCGAGTGAAGAGAAGTTGCTAAGTTGTGTCTGACTCTGCGACCCCATGGACTGTAGCTTACCAGGCTCCTCCATCCGTGGGATTTTCCAGGCAAAAGAACTGGAGTGGGTTGCCATTTCATTCTCCGGTGATATAAGTAAGATGCATATCTATCAATCTATCTATCTGTCATCAACTATGAATCAATCATTTCTCCATATTCATTTTCCATGCACAAAACATACACTAGGGTGAGAATTTCACTTTGTAATAATTATGTTGCAAATGAGCACCATGCTTTTTTTCGAGGATCTCTTTTTTCCTCCTAACCATTTGTCTGAAATAGCGGTTTACAAACTTTGTTGCATCTCCCCATCCTCTGGGGTGTTTGTTAAAGTACAGATTGCTGAGACCAACACCAGTTTCAGATGCTGTAGGTCTCAGATGGGGCCTGAGAATCTGCACTTCTAACTAGTTCTCAAAAGGTAACCATGCTGCTGCTCCTGGCAACACACTATGAGAACTAGTAAAAGCCTCATTGAGGCTCAAAACCACTTCTCCTACAAAGTCTTTTGATCACTGCTGTCCCTCTTAAAGCCTTCCTCCTATGATGCTTTTTGTTGTTGTTGTTGTTTTGCACATTACCAATTAAATTCATCACCTTACAGGTGTGACAAAGGAGAATACAAGAAAGTGTATGCAATTGGGAATAAATATTTGTTTGGACTTAGCCATAAGTAGCTGTATCCTCATAGACAAGTTTTGTTTTTTGTTTTTTGTTTTTTTTCTCACTAAGGTTCCCCCCTCACCCTGGTTGTACTTTGTTTTCTTATTTGAAATATATCCCTCAGTTTCTTCATTTTGTTTGATTCTCTGTGTTGGTTTCTCTGCATTAGATGGCACAGTCATTTCTCTCAGTCTTGAAGGAGTGACCTCCTGGTAAAAGAAGTCTTATTGTTCAACCCTGTCCTAGTTTTTGCTCGTCTCTAAAACCTTTGGATTGTCCAAGCAGTCTATTATATTTTAAAGAGCTCCTAGTAGTTGAGGGCGTGCCAAAGCCTGGCAGTGTCCCCAGGTGGAGGATCTCAGTCAGCACTGAGATTTGGGCTGATTGGATACATGCAAAAGTGCTCTTCTGGGTTTTGTTGGAGCTTTGGAGCATAGCAGAGGGGAGAACGAAGATAGAGGGAGGGAGACAGAAGGGAAAAAAAGATTCCACCCTCCAAATATTAGCAAGGCAGAAGGAGGCAGAAACTCAGAATACAAATCGCCCATGACCTTATAACCAGTAGGCAACCTGCTCAATTCAAACTCAGAACTGCTCAGTCTCAGAGGAGCTGTTCTGCAGTTCCTCTAACTAGGATGCAGAATAGAGCTGAGAGGTTGCACAGTTCACCACCACCTCTGAATTCTACAGTCTTGATTATTTCAGATTGTTTGTCTAATCTTTCAATGCTGAAATTAAGTTTCCTGAAGACTTACATGTTAAAGATAATGTTAACAATTTATTAGCAGTATTAAGGCCTATTACATGCCAGGTATCATAGAAGATACATCTAATATAATTTAATTTCATCCTCACTTCCACAGAGAAGCCTCTCTGGTTGACCCCAATGAAAGCAACTTCTTCCAGTTTCATTCTCTCTCTTATTACCAGACTGTATTCTTCAAGTTATCTGTCACTGTCATAACACATAATGCTTATTGCGAGTCTACTTATGTCTCTGCTTTGAATGGAAGCTGAATGAAATCAAAGATCTTATTTGACATTATTTTTATCTTCCCCAGCTAGCATATTTGCCCTGGAATATACTAATAGACAAGAAAATATTTGTTGAATATATGTAAGTAAGTGTTAGTTGCTCAGTCGTGTCTGACTCTTTGCAACCCCATGGACTGCAGCCCACCAAGCTCTGAGATTTTCCAGGCAAGGATACTGGAGTAGGTTGCCATTTCCTTCTCCAGGGGACCTTCCCAACCCAGGGATTGAACCCAAGTCTCCTACACTGCAGGCAGATTCTTTACTGACTGAGCTACAAGGGAAGCTCAGAGGGTGTATTATTCTCTTTGTGATGATATGATTACTTCAACTAACAGAATTAAGACTTTATCTTAATGATACACCAACTCAGACTTATTTTTCCATTTGACCCCCAATGGCCAAGGGAGCAGCCTCTAGATCTTCTCAGAGCCAAGAAAGCAAAACCTCATATCCAACAACATTGTCCTTAAATGATGCACTATATCCTCCTTATTCTCTTTCCATAAGCACCAAAATTCTAACAGATGACAATTGAACAACAAGGGTTTGAACTAAATGGGACTTCATGAATTTGTTTTTTTTTTCACTAGATACATATTGCAGTACTACACAACCCAGGGTTGGTTCAATCAATTGATATGGAACTATAGCTATGAAGGGTAAACTATATTCCCATTATGTAAATATACACGTGATTTTTTTTCTACACATGACTAAATATCTCATGTTTTGAGGAAATTTGCCTAAAAATAGAAGTGATGACACTAAATTCTCACTGAAGTTTTTAGGAAGATTTTGAATTTGATGCCAATTTTTAACTGTCAGTTTTTTACTAACAGAGTAATAAAAATTAGTTCTCAACCTCAGGAGACTTAGCATTAAACCTAATAACCTGGACGGGCAGTGTAATGTTTCTACCTCTGTCACTTACTACCAGCATGATCTCAGCCATTTAAATTATATACAGCTTAGTCTCTTTATCCATAAAATACCACTGAAAACATACACCTCATTTTATGCTCTAAGAATTGTATAAGATGAGGCATACAGAGTTTTAACACAATGTATACTTGATTTTTGGAAGTTCAACTATAAATTTTGTTTGTTTGTTTTTAAGAATAAGGCATCTGTAACTTATCTTCATAGCCTCCTCTTTTATTCATCTCATTTCATTTTTTTAGAAACAATAATAATACAAAGATGATGATGATAAAGAAATGAATAGTTTCTCAAAGGTGAAAATGTTTTTTAAAACCAGTATTCAAATTCAGGTGTTAATACCTCATTTATAGCAAGATAGATACTTCCTTCACTTTACTCCTCATGGTACTTTGGATAGCAAAGCTGTTCTTTGTAAATGCATTTTAGCTTGAATTCATGAGTTAGTAAAATCTGATAGATATCCCCAAAGGCTGTTGATTTTACCTGGCTTTCTTTAATTACAATGATCATATGGAACAGTATTGGTTTATGTCATTCATTCTGGGTTGCAATTAACTTAATCTCAAATTTATTTCAGCTTTTAGTGGACTTTTGATCTAAGGATGTTAGTTTGTTCAGGTCATATAAATACTCACTGATCTGACACATAACTGGTGACATTTATAATGAGGTCATTCTCTTCTATTAATTCTACCTGCATTATGACTTCTGATACAATGGCCAAGAGTGTCATTTGACCCTCAGACTCACACTTCTGCCTCATCAGTCACATGCCAGTCTAACTCCATCCTGGGCCCTAAATCTCCAGTGTCATTAAGAAGCTGAAAACTTCAGAGGGCAGATTTGCAGCTGTGATGTATAATACAGAAGAATTCATGAAAAAAAAAAGAAAAAAAAAGAAGTTTGTAAGAGTGGATGCTAATCTATTTTATATTTGAAAAGAAAATGACTTTATGAAGACAACGTGCTCTTGGGACAAAGTGTACTTTATTTTCAAACAAATAAACATATTTCCAGAATAAATTTCCTTGATATAAAAATTATTTTTGACATTTCTGACTCATATCTTTTATTGTAATAATGAACATTCTAGGGGAAATGAGCATTATGAATCCATGAACACAACTTATTTTACTCTCAATGGGGAGGTGAGACTCCAGTAGAGTCAGCAAATATTTACTGGCTATGTCTGATATGCAAGTACTGTGATAGATTTAGGGCAGAGTTCCCCAACCTCAGTATTACTTGAATTTTGAGCAAGATAATTCTAAGTGGTTGTATTGTGTATTGCTGACTGTTTAGCATTATCCATGTTCTCTACCCACTAGATGCCAATTTTGCCTCATCCTATGGTAAGTAAGTAAGTAAGTAAGTAAAGTTGCTCAGTCATGTCTGACTCTTTGCGACCCCATGGACTGTAGCACACCAGGTTCTTTGTCCATTGGATTTTCTAGGCAAGAGTACTGGAGTGGGTTGCCATTTCCTTCTCCAGGGGATCTTCCCACCACAGGGATCGAACCCGGGTCTCCAGCATTGCAGACAGACGCTTTACCATCTGAGCCACCAGGGAAGCTGGTAACTACAACCAAAAATGCCTACAGACATTGCTCTGGGGGAGACATTGCTCTGGGGGAAACTTTGCTCACAGCGAGGAACCATTAACTTGAAGTGTGTAGGGATTAATCAGACAATGCTTACTCTAAATATATGTATCAATTTATCTAGAAGTATACACAATTAGAAAAACTATATGCACAACTTTCCCTGCATATATCTGCATAAGAATAAACGAAGAGTAATATTATATTTAAGGCTTTACCTGCAACACTATCTATATTAGCAAAAAGAAAAAATAATTTTAATTTTCTAGAAATGGGGAAGAAAACAATTGTATCTCAAACTCTTTGTATCTCAATTTGTGTCTCAAATTTTATCACAATAGTGTGTGTTTATGCAACACAGCAAATTAGGTCACATATATTAGCACATTTTCATGAATATCTTATATTTTACTATTTTTTCTCTATTTATATCAAAGAAAACCATTAGCATTGTTAACCATGTATTCAAGTAAGCCCAACACACTGTTTCAGAGCTTGAATTCCAAATCAGATTTGTCTTATTTCAAAAACTCTGTTATTTTTACACAAAAACACAAAACTGTATTTAAGAAACAATGCTAATTCAGTTCGGTTAGTCACTCAGTCATGTCAGACTCTTTGAGACCGCATGGACTGCATAACACTAGGCCTTCCTGTCCATCACCAATTCCTGGAGTTTACTCAAACTTACGTCCATTGAATCAGTTAAGCCATTCAACCATCTCATTTTCTATTATCTCCTTCTCCTCCTGCCTTCAATCTTTCCCAGCACCAGGGTCTTTTCAAATGAGTCAGTTTTTCACATCAGGTGGCCAAAATATTGGAGTTTCGGCATCAGTCCTTCCAATGAATATTCAGCACTGATTTCCTTTAGGATGGACTCGTTGGATCTCTTTGCTCTCCAAGGGACTCAAAAGAGTCTTCTCCAGCACCACATTTCAAAAGCATCAATTATTTGGCATTCAGCTTTCTTTATAGTTCAATTCTCATATCCATACATGACTACTGGAAAAACCATAGCTTTGACTAGATGGAACTTTGTTGGCAAATTAATGTCTCTGCTTTTGAATAAGCTGTCTATGTTGGCCATAGCTTTTCTTCCAATGAGGGAGCATGTTTTAATTTCATGGCTTCAGCCACCATTTGCAGTGATTTTGGAGCTCAGAAATATAAAATTTGCCACTGTTTCCACTGTTTCTCCATCTATTTGCCATGAAGTGATGGGATGGGATGCCATGATCTTAGTTTTCTGAATGTTGAGCTTTAAGCCAACTTTTTCACTCTCCTCTTTCACTTTCATCAAGAAGCTCTTTAGTTCTTCTTCACTCTGCCATAAGGGTGGTGTCATTGGCATATCTGAGGTTATTGATATTTCTCCTGGCAATCTTGATTCCAGCTTATGCTTCATCCAGTCCAGCATTTCTCATGATATACTCTGCATATTAGCCCTGCTTCATTCTGTACTCCAAGGCCAATTTTGCCCTTTTACTCCAGGTGTTTCTTGAGTTCCTACTTTTTGCATTCCAGTCCCCTATAATAAAAAAGACATCTTTTTTTGATGTTAGTTCTAGAAGGTCTTATAGGTCTTCATAGATCCATTCAACGTCAGCTTCTTCAGCATTCCTGGTTATAGCATAAACTTGGATTATGGTGATATTGAATGGTTTGCCTTGGAAATGAACAGAGATCATTCTGTCATTTTTGAGATTGCATCCAAGGACTGCATTTCTGACCCTTTTGTTGACTATGATGGCTACTCCATTTCTTCTAAGGGATTTTTGCCCACAGCAGTAGATATAATGGTTATCTGAGTTAAATTCACTGATTCCAGTCCATTTTAGTTCACTCATTCCTAAAATGTCGATGTTCACTCTTGCCATCTCCTGTTAACCACTTCCAATTTGCCTTGATTTGTGGACCTAATATTCCAGGTTCTTCTGCAATACTGCTCTTTACAGCATTGAGCCTTGCTTCTATCACCAGTCACATCCACAACTGGGTGTTGTTTTTGCTTTGGCTCCATCCCTTCATTCTTTCTGGAGTTATTTCTCCACTGATCTCCAATAGCATATTGGCCACCTACCGACCTGGGGAGTTCATCATTCAGTGTCCTATCTTTTTGCATTTTCATACTGTTCATGGAGTTCTCAAGGCAAGAATACTGAAGTGGATTGCCACTCCCGTCTGCAGTGGACCACATTTTGTCAGAATATTTTCAACAGTACATGAACCATGAACCTCCAGATGTCCAAGCTGGTTTTAGAAAAGGCAGAGGAACCAGAGATCAAATTCCCAACATCCAATGGATTATTGAAAAAGTAAGACAGTTCCAGAATAACATCTATTTCTGCTTTATTGACTATGCCAAAACCTTTGACTGTGTGGATCACCACAAACTGTGGAAAATTATTAAAAAGATGGGAATACCAGACCACCTGTCCTACCTTTTGAGAAATCTGTATGCAAGTCAGGAAGTAACAGGTAGAACTCAACATGGAACTACAAACTGGTTCCAAATCAGGAAAGGAGTACATCAAGGCTGTATATTGTCACCCTGCTTATTTAACTTATATGCAGAGTACATAATTTGAAATGTCAGGCTAGATGAAGCACAAGCTGGAATCAAGATTGCCAGGAGAAATACCAATAACCTCAGATATGCAGATGACACCACCCTTATATCAGAAAGCGAAGAACTAAAGAGCCTCTTGATAGTAGTGAAAGAGGAGAGTGAAAAAGTTGGCTTAAAGCTCAACATTCAGAAAACTAAGATCATGGCATCTGGTCCCATCACTTCATTGCAAATAGATGGGGAAACTGTCGAAACAGTGACAGACTTTATTATTATTATTATTATTTGGATTCCAAAGTCACTGCAGATGGTGACCGCAGCCATGAAATTGAAAGATGCTCACTCCTTGGAAGAATAGCTATGACAAACCTAGACAGCATATTAAAGAGCAGAGACTTTACTTTGCAAACAAAGGTCCATCTATTCAAGACTATGGTTTTCCCAGTAGTCATGTGTGGATGTGAGAGTTGGACTATAAAGAAAGCTGAATGCCAAAGAATTGATGCTTTTGAACTGTGGTGTTGGAGAAGACTCTTGAGAGTCCCTTGGATTGCACAGAGATCCAACCAGTCCATCCTAAAGGAAATCAGTCCTGAGTATTCATTGGAAGGGTTGATGCTGAAGTTGAAACTCCAACATTTGGCCACCTGATGTGAAAAACTAACTCATTTGAAAAGACCCTGATGCTGGGAAAGATTGAAGGCAGGAGAAGAGGATGGCAGTGGATGAAATGGTTGGATGGCATGACCGACTCAATGGACATGAGTTTGAGTGAACTCTGGGAGTTGGTTATGGACAGGGAGGCCTGGCATGCTGCAGTCCATGGGGTCTCAAAGAGTTGGACATGACTGAGTGACTGAACCTAACTGAACTCTGCATATAAGTGAAATATGCAGGGTGACAATATACAGCCTTGACATACTTCTTTCCCAATTTGGAACCAGTCTGTTTTTCCATGTCCAGTTCTTACTGTTGCTTCTGGACCTGCATACTGATTTTCAGGTGGCAGGTCAGGTGGTCTGATATTCCCATCTCTTGCAGAATTTTCCAGTTTGTTGTGATCCGCACAGTTGAAGGTTTTGACATAGTCAATAAAGCAGAAGTATACATTTTTCTGGAACTCTCTTGCCACCATATGTTATATTACTCACAAATTTCTAGGAAAGTAAAATTAAATACATAGCTCTAAAAGTCACTTCCTTCAGTGGTGCTGGAGTAAAGTAAAAGTGGTCATAAAGTGAGGAAGCAGATATAGGAAGTCTGGAAGGCTTCCTGGAGGTGTAGCACTTCATATGAAATTTTATTTATAAGAAGTTTATTTATAAGAAGAGTTAACCAACCAGACTATAGATAACATGGATTAACACTGAAGGGTAAAATGTCAGGGTGGACTCAGTTATAAAATGTTCAGTATTAGAGACAGTTACTGTATCATAGATACAGTATCATAGACAGTATGATCTATATCTGCTGTATCTGTTGTATCTGTATCTGCCCTGTATCATAGATAGTTTTTCAAAGATCTGGCCAGCAAGATGATATTGTAGGATGAATCAGTTCAGTTCCGTTCAGTTGCTCAGTCATGCCCGACTCTTTGTGACACCATGGACTGCAGCATGCCAGGCCTCCCTGTCCATAACCAACTCCCAGAATTACTCAAATTCATGTCCATTCAGTCAGTGATGTCATCCAACTATCTCATCCTCTGTTGTTCCCTTCTCCTCTTGCCTTCAATCTTTCCCAGCATCAGGGTCTTTTCCAGTGAGTCAGTTCTTCACATTGGGTGGCCAAAGTATTGGAGTTTCAACTTCAGCATCAGTCCTTCCAATGAATATTCAACACTAATTTACTTTAGGATGAACTGGTTGGATCTCTGTGCAGTCCAAGGGACTCTCAAGAGTCTTCTCCAACACCACAGTTCATAAGCATCGATTCTTTGGCACTCAGCTTTCTTTATTGTCCAACTCTCACATCCACACATGACTACTGGGAAAACCATAGCCTTGACTAGATGAACCTTTGTTTGCAAAGTAATGTCTCTGCTTTTTAACATGCTGTCTAGGTTCATAGGATGAATATTGTGCAACAAATCTTATACTAAATATGTTTTTTTTTTAATTATTTTTAATTCTCCATAGTAACTTGCCAGGTAGAGATTTCTGTCTCCATTTGAAGGCAATGAATGTGAAGCCCAGAGAGTTAACTTGCCCAAGGTTTTGAAGTGTTGAAGCTTAAATAATACTCAAACCTATACTATGCAAGTGACTTTTGGTATGCCACACTGAGGAGAGTGGTCTCTTACCCCATCTACTCCCATGTAGTCATTTGACCACAATTATTTTCACTGTTCATTTTGGTCATTTGATTTCACAAAAAATCCAAGGCAAAGAGATATTTCCAAAGGAGAGAATTGTAGCTTGAACACAATTAGCTTAAAAGAAGACAGAAAAGAATTTGGAGTCTGCCTGAAGGATGTCTGTGCATCTTTAATATTAGAAGATAGTCATGCAGCCAGCAAATCCCAGAGAATTCACAGGACATGTTTGTCACAAGCCCATCTTACTCTCTGACTTTAATGATTCTGTGTATCCAAAATCGGCCACAAGAAGACTCTTGACAAATTTATGTTTTCCCATGGCACATAGGATAAGCTGCAGAAGGCTTTGCACGGCTCAGGAAGTCATCTGCAATCTAGCTCCTACCTGTCTTTGAACTTCAATTCCTCTCTTGCCACTTACAGTTTCTATACGTATATATATATTATCTGTAGCTTCTCCAATGTGGGCTTCCATGGTGGCTCAGTCAGTAAAGAATCCACCTGCAATGCAGGTGACCTGGGTTCAATCCCTGGGTTGGATATCCACTCCAGTATTCTGGCTTGGAGAATTCCATGGACAGTGGAGCCTGGAGAACTATAGTCCACGTGGTCACCAAGAGTTGGACACAACTGAGCAATCTTCACTTTTCCTTTCTCCAGTATGTAATACTCATTCAAATCTCTGCTCATCAAAAAAAAGTCATTCTCTAACTGGGAGGCCCTATTTATTTTTTTGCCTTAGAAAACGTTCATTCTTCATTCAGTTTCAAGCTAAACCCTATCCCAACTATGACACCTTCCCTGTTTATCCTCTAGCAACAATCAAGTATGTAATAGCTTTTTTTTGCAGAGACAGTAGTACTTCTGAAACCACTTTTTGTACATTCAAATTTTCAGCAGACAAATGAATATACTTTGGAGTCAAGAGTATACTGTCAAGAGTAGGGAGTTAAAAATATGGAAAGGACCAAGGGCAGCAACACTGTGGCATTTCATTGGGATTGGAGTTATCAACATAATCTGTTGGTTTTAATTTTTTAAAATTTTTATTGGAGCATAATTGATTTACAATGTTGTGTTAGTTTCAGATGTATAGAAAATTGAATCAGTTATACATATATGTATATCCACTTTTTTCATCTTTGAAGTTTAGCATAAATACAATGAATGACTCATGGTATATGGTTATGTGATTAATTTTATGTATCCAATTGGTTAGCCCACAGTACCCAGATATCTAAACATTATTCTAGGTATTTCTGATGTTTTTTAGTTGAGGCTAACATTTAAATCAAAAGACCTTAAATAAAAACCATATTATCTTCTGTAATATAGGTGGGCCTCATGCAATCAGTTTAAGTCCTTAATAGGAAAAAAAAAAAAAGACTGACTCTCAGAAAGAATGAATTCTGCTCATAGATGGCCTTAGGACTTGAAAGACAACATCAACCCTTCCCTGTGTCTTCAGTCTGCTGGCCAACCCTGCAGATTTTTAACTTCCCAACTTCCATAATTGCTTGAGCGAATTTCTTAAAATCAATCAATTAATCAACCTTCATCCCCCCTCCCTTCCTCCCTCTCAACCTCCTCTCTCTTCTCTCTTCCCACATCCTACTGATTTTCTTTCTCTGAAGAACCTGGACCAATACATGAATTTATTTAAAAAATTAATTGATAAGGTTCTACCTCTTTCTATACTGGCTTTCTTCTGTCCACAGATAAAGAATAATACATACAACTGAATCAGCTTTAGAAATTATACTAATAGAAGCTCTGATGCTTATCATAGGGAAAGCTTTTATTGGTAATTACTTCTACAAAGAAACAATTAACTCTTAAATGTCCCCAAACTCCACTCTCACTAGGAAGACTTATATATATTTTCATACATTTCAGTTCCTCTATTAAGTATCATTTGAAAACTGACAGAATCAGAAGATGGTATCTCATATAAGCTCTGCCATCTAGGAGCTGGAAGACCTTGTGCAAAATCACTCAACCTCTTTGATCCTCAGTTTCCTCATTTGTGATCTGTGTGCTCTATGACTTGATATTGCCTACTTCTATGAAAGAAGAAGTTTAAGTGGAATAAAAACATGATTTAAACAAAGAGGCATAAGGTTTGAATTTAGGCTTGTTAACTTGTTGGTCATCTCTAAAAAACGTTCTTCACCTCACTGTCTATTAGCTCCCTCATCTATAAACGAAGATAATTACATTTGCCTCTCTGTATTGTTATTTGAATAGTGTGGGGCTGCAGACATAGCTCAGGATTGGAATGAAATAATCAGCAATACACTTGAACTGTCCTTGGGTCTAGACAGAGAGTATCAGGCTGCTGCCCAGACTGTCATGACAATTTGCTTCCCATATGTAACCCTGATTAAGCCATATTTATTATTATTATTATTAAACTTTTGAAGGGTAGAAATGTTATAAGCCCCTTAAGGAAACTGCCAAGTAAAGGCTGCATAAGGGAAAGTTAAATAAGTAAGGAAGACTTTATTCAAGGATACTTCATGAGGAGAGAGATGACAAAACTTAGTCTGAGCTCAAACTGGGGAGTTTTAAGGGCTGGAATCACAAGACAATTTTTTTTTTTTTCCTTTTGCTAATTGGTGTTACTGGAAGGAGAAGTGAATGTTCTAATAACTTCCTGACAGGAGGTTGTTTTAGACCTTGAAGAAAAGTGCCAACTGAAGTTCAACCCCTAATCTCTAACCTTCCAGGGAAGCTGGGAGATTGGGACATGGTCTTCCTTGATGATCATTTTTCAAGGGGATGGTGACCAGGCCCTTAAAAAAGACAGTCTTGGGTTGTGAATCTGGCAAGAGGTTTTCTGAAAGATTTTCATCTCAAAGAGGCAGAAACAAAATTGGCAGTTCCAAGTTTTCTAAAGTAAATTGTCTAAGAAAAGAGAAGACAGGGCCTAGAATCTTGTCCAAAGTTTACTCAAGCTGAGGAAACAGCAGGGCCATCTTGGTAAATATGTACATCATAAGACATCCTCAGTGCAGCTGAGCTATTATGATTAATATAATGATCATTATCTTCACTTTATGTTTTCCCACTTGCAATTTGGCTTTATACACTTTCTCAAAGGGAGGCTGTTAACTGTCTAAAAATATTTATTTTCTTGTGTTTCAAAAAAGAAATGCTTCTCTCATGAGATCAATGATTCATTACATTAGTTGTCTCTTTTCTCACTTAAAAAAGATTTTTTTTCACTGCACTTTACACTTGAAAGGAATTCAACATTAAAGTTTGAAACTTTCCCTCACATTAGTCTTATTTGCTCTAATTAAAACAAGATTAGCTGACATTCACAAGTCATTTACAAAATGTATAACTGCATTCTGAGAACATATCTAGTTATATAGACAACATGGGAAATTGCAAGAAGATATTGAAATTTACCCTAATATTTTCTTACACTATTGTCTTCAAAGCTTCATTAATGAATGGTTATTAACATATTCTCTGTGAATTAGAATCTCGCTATCTTTCATTTCATCTTTTCAACTGAACAGCAGAGCTTCCTAAAAAACATACACACAATTAAACGGAAGTGTCAGTAGAGAGAATCAACACTATGAGAAAGTGTTTTGTGCTGGAATGCTTTTACAAACTTACATGATTTCATTTAATTTGCATGGCTATACAGTTGACTGACTATATTATTCTCATTTCACAGTTGAGAAATTTGAAGCTCAGTGATGTTAAACAACCTAACCAAGCAAAATAGTCTAGTAAATAAAAAAGAATCAAAACTCTGACCCTCATCTGTGATCTGTAATTTCCATATACTTATCATTAAGAGGTAGGTACAGAAGATGTGGTAAGTCATTTTGGAAAATCATATTAAATACCAGAATATACATTTTTATTTGGCATATTGAAATATGTTTATAATACAAGTGGTAGAAAGTAAAGTTCTAAATGAAAAGTTCAAAATAAAATAATTTCCATTTGAAGGTCAAGTAATCTCCTTGAAGAAAATGAGAGAATCTTGTTTTGTTGGGAGATATTTACTTTTCTGTAAAGGAAAAATATTAGAAAATATAGAGACTCTCACCTATTCTCTAAAGCTCATTTGCTATTCCATTTTGGAAGAAGTGGTACAATTTTTAAAAACAAACATAAAGATCACCATGCAGAGACCATGTCAAAGATAATGAACACTGGATGTGATGGTTGGCAACTTGGGACATAGGCACAGAAGTTTCAGATCTTGGAGAGACGGTTAAAAAAAAAAAAAAGAGAGTCAACAGGAAGAACCTATAAACTCCTCGCAATAAGCCGCAGGCTCCTTTAGGGAGATGGGGAAGAGACAGAGAATGTTAGAACCCTGCCTCTTCCTACCACTAACAGTAGTCTGAATGATCTTGGAAGCAGATTATGCTCCAGTCTCTGATAAGAAAGCAGCTTTTTTTTTTTTTTAACACCTTGATTTAACCTGGTGAGCCCTATATTTGATTAAATCTACAGAACTGTGAAATAATATGCTTATGTTGTTCAAACCACTAATTTTTGTGGAGATTTGTTAGGAAGTTATAGAAAACTAATATACCACATTCACCTTAGTTCATCTCTGAATTCATTCTCCCACTAGTTCAAGATACCTTTAAAAAATATTTCCTGAATTTGTTTGTATTTGCTGTGTTAGGTGAGCTTTTCATTTTTTATCTCCTCTTCTCAGGTAAATTGCAACTTCCTCAAAGATAGAGACACAGACTAATCCACTGTGGTTGATATATTGTTGTTGTTTGCTCACTAAGTTATGCCTGACACTTTTGCGATCCCATGGGCTGTAGTCTGCCAGGGTCCTCTGTGAGTGGGATTTCACAGGCAAGAATCTGGAGTGGGTGGACACTTCAGGGATCGCATCCAAGTTCCATCTTGCATTGCAGGTTGATTCTATACTGCTGAGCAAATAAATGACACAAAATTTTTCTCAGATCTGGATCTATCACTCTTGGATTTTTCAAGACCAAGAAAATCAGCGGATTTAGGTTCCCAGTGTCTGTGTGTATAAACATGGGGATAATTGTGAATATTTGTTCTTCAAAATGAAGATATGATGTATGCCAAGTACCTGCATTCCTGTGATAGGTGTGGTGCCTGGTAGGTACACCATGATTACTGATGACCACGCTGTGTCACATGGTCCTAGAAGCCCTCGCTCCTTCAAGTGGGGAAGTCTCACTGTGAATGTGGCAAGCGAAACATTTTAAGCCAGCAACCACAATAACTCCTCATGTCATCTAATTTTAAAAAATGATTGTTTAAAACAGGCTGCATTTGCACTACTTCCACATTCTGACACTAACAAATTGTTTTCTACATAATTGAAAAGTGATTCTTCACTGAATTACCCATTAACTGTGCTATTTTCTTTAGACTGCTCACAAAATAAATAAAGCTAGAGTTTGAGAAAGAGTGATAATAAATTCTGTCACTCTCTTAGGCTTTAAATGATGGATTCCTGTTAGGTGTGATTGTGGATTCAACGCACTAAATGCTGTCTCGGGCATTTCATCTGACCTTGTGTTAATACTGATAGAAAGTAGGCAATATCAAGGTGTCTATTCCCCCAAATAAAAGGAGAGGTATAAAAGAGAAGATAACTGTGTTGAATGTCAGAACTGAATGATCCTATGAAATACATGTATATTTCAGTCAAGATTTTATGGAAATGGAAATCTGAGAGGATATCTATTTTCTACTATGCAATAAATGCTTAGAATACACAAAAAGTGACAGATTGCCCTGAGCCGACTTAGAGCAATAATTGTGTGCATGCATAATTACCAAGCTAAAGAGAAAATTTTAACTAAAGCATGAAATTTCAAAGACAAATGACTTTCTGCCCTACTAGAACTATCTTCAATAATTTCCAAAATTCGATAAACTCCACGAATGGATTTAATGAAGTCAGTGTTACTATCCTTTCCCCCCAAAATAGGTATGTTCAAGTAAAGAATAACTTTATGACTTCTTTGATGTTTGGTTAACTCTTAGATTTCTAGCTTTTGCATTCTTTTACATTTCAGCTTTTTAGGGTTTTATAATATTTTTTCATTACCTGTTAGAAAATCATAAATTGACATCTAATATCTTAGTAGTCATTCAAAAAATGCTCTGGTATATTCATATTTACACAATACCTAAATTTGAGGTATAAATACCTAAATTAATCAGTATTATAAATCTTCTACTTTGTAATTCAAGAAATTTAAACATCCATAATTTAAATTGCTCATTTCATAAGTGAGACCTGGGATCTGACTTCCTCTATTCCCTACAAATTAAATATTATAAAACATTTAGTAAAACACATTAACATTAATGAAATGCAAACAAGAATGAAAAACTGTGCAGGCCAAACATGTTTGTTGGCCAGATTCTGCCCTCAGTCTATGAGTTTGCAATCTCTGATTTATGAGTTTCTTTAACAAAGCTTTTAAAGTAATAAAATATCAGTTGGGAAGAATTGAACTAAATAGAAATGAACTGCAGACTTTTCAGTAAATGGTTAATTGAAACAAATTTTATAGCGATGGCATCTACTAGTAGAGCTATAATTAAAGTGAAATTCTAGTAGATTTTAGCTATTATTCAAAATGAAGTACTTCCTAAATTCACATTATGGTTAAGGAAAATATTTCTATTACGGTTAGCACAGCTTCCTGGCTCTCATATTTAATAATGCATTGGAAACACTGTTTCCATGAAAGCTTTATTTGCAAAATTCTTCATTTTCAAATTTTATTGCCATTTTGGTAGCAAAAGAATAATATAGTCATTTTAATATGTCATAACCTTTTTTTTTCTCCTTGAATATAAAAATCTTATCAAAGTAAGTAGATAAGTAGAATTAAAATTAAAAGTAGAATTAAAAGTAGAATAAGATTTTTGATTTAATTTTGAAATCAGTGTGTTCTCGTTTCTTTCACAGGATCAGCAAGGATTCTCACTCTGGAGTAAAACTTCCTTAACTGCCAGGGTCAGTGAAGAGGGTGAGTGGCTCTGTCCATACAAGGCACATGATGTTCAACTTAATTACCTAAATTCACTAACCGCAGTTTTGTCATCTAAGATGGAGATAATGACATTCTTGTATTGCGGGCAAAACCTGTTCACAATTCCCACGAAATAAAAATGAATCTGGGTAATAAAGTCTAAATTTCCGCCCCCCCCCCTTTGAACTTAGTCCATTTCACTTGCTTGTAGGGTTCACTTGCAGAGGCCTCAGAGACCAACGTTCCTCCTTTTAAAAGGACACGCCCCACACCTCAGCTTCCTTGCTCTTCTGAGGTCACATCGCTATCCAAGATGGCGGCAGTAGGCTGTGTGCAGAGCGGCTGCACCTGGCACTGCCATCTGGGGCATCTGCGCCATCTGCGCCAGGCTCGCGAGAACTCCGCCCTCAGACGAGAACCTGTCAAGCAGCCCCGCCCACCACCAGTCAGGAGCCCTTGTGCCCTGGAGCTCAAGCTCCCAGGTCTGTGTTCTTTTATCAAAGGTAAAACTTTCTTTTGCTTCTGAACTGAACTTGATCTCTTTTTGGCTCCAAAGACACCAGACAGAGGATTCTCCTTGGGGGTGGACTTGAGAATACTGGTAACATTTTCTTAAGTCTGCTGTTGCTGCCAAGTCGGTTCAGTCGTGTCTGACTCTGTGCGACCCCATAGACGGCAGCCCACCAGGCTCCCCCGTCCCTGGGATTCTCCCGGCAAGAACACTGGAGTGGGTTGCCATTTCCTTCTCCAATGCATGAAACTGAAAAGTGAAAGTGAAGTCGCTCAGTCATGTCTGACTCTTAGCGACCCCATGGACTGCAGCCCACCAGGCTCCTCCATCCATGGGATTTTCCAGGCAAGAGTACTGGAATGAATGCCATTGCCTTCTTGGTTTTTAAGTCTAGCTCTCTATATTAAATACTTTAACACCTGTTGTGTCGCAAAGAGTAGTGCTGGTCACAGAAAAATAACTATCAAAGGTTGTTAGTTAACTAACAATAATAACTAACAAAATAACTAACAAAAATAACAACCAAAGCTTGTCGATTTTTAGTTGCTTGGTTGTTTCCAACTCTTTTGTGACCCATGGATTCTCCAGGCAAGAATACTAGAGTGGTTGCCATGCCCGCCTTCATGGGATCTTCCTGACCCAGGGATGAACTCACATCTCCCGCTAGGCAAGTGGATTCTTTACCACTGAGACACTGGGGAATCCTTAACAAATGTTAGCTCATATGATTATTTGTCATATTCCAGATAAGTAGTAAAATCTTCTTGGATAAGTTGCCGTTTGTTTTCTCATGAGATATTAATAAGAAAAAAAATTGCGATGATAAATGAATAAGAAAATACTCAAAGAAAAAGTGTGGATTTTTAAAAATCCGAATAAAATATTTAGTTTATAAGGTCTTTGTTTTCAGAATCTCAGGAGAAATGATAATAGCTTTCTACATCACTTGAAGAATCTGTTACCTGAATCATTTTCAACATTTTGTTTTAAACTGCACGAAATTGCATGACAACATCTGTGATAATTATGGTAGATGCGTTTAAAGACACAACTTGTTAAGTGTTTTGATTTTCACTTTGTTATGAAAAAATTTTAACATATAAAAGAAATAGACTAGTATTACAAACACCCAAGTGCTTGTTACTTACACAGTTGCCCATCATTGTCTGTGAGGGTTGGTTCCAGGACTCTCTCAGATACCAAAATCTCCAGATGCTCATCCCTTATCATAAAGTAAAATAGCATGGTATTGATATGTAACATATATACATTCTCCATATACTTTAAATCCTCTCTAGATCACTTATAATACTTCATACAAAGTAAGTGCTATGTAACACTTACTATGTAACAAAGTAGTTAGAAATCCAATGCAAATGATGTATAAATAGTACAGTTGCCTTCTAGAGTGTGGCAGACTCGAGTTTTACTTTTCTGGAATTTTTTTGAATTTTTTTTCTGAATTTTTCTGATAGGTGGTTGGTTGAAAATGTGGATATAGAGTCCTTGGATAGGGAGGTCAGCTGTATTTCTGAGTGCTAACATTTTGTATATTTGCTGTGTCTATTGTTAGTTTGCTGAAATGCTTTCAAGTAGAGACATCATACAATTTTATCCCTCATATTGTAATAAATAATTTAACAAGCAAATATTGAATTTTGATTTTATGCTAATGTGTATGCTTAGGCCAGTCACAAGGTAAATAGCTAGTTTGTGAGCAATCACATGAAAATTGCACAGTACCAGCTGACTGTGTATTGTATGTGCATGCTCAGTCATTCAGTCGTGTCTGACTCTTTCAACGCCAGGGACTGTAGTCCGCTAGACACCTCTATCCATGGAATTTTCCAGGCAAGAATACTGGAGTGGGCTGCCATTTCCTACTTCAGGGGATCATCTTGACCCAGGGATTGAACTTGCATCTCTTGTGACTTCTGCATTGGCTGGCAGATTCTTTACTCCTGGACCACCTGGGAAGCCCTGACAGTGCAATGCTGCTGCTGCTAAGTCACATCAGTCGTGTCCGACTCCCTGCGACCCCATAGATGGCAGTCCACCAGGCTCCTGTCCCTAGGATTCTCCAGGCAAGAACACCAGAGTGGGCTGCCATTTCCTTCTCCAGTGCATGAAAGTGAAAAGTGAAAGTGAAGTCGCTTAGTCATGTCTGATTCTTAGCGACCCCATGGACTGAAGCCCGACAGCCTCCTCCATCCATGAGAGTTCCCAGGCAAGAGTACTGGAGTGGGTTGCCATTGCCTTCTCTGACAGTATAAAAGTCAACCACAAATTTATCAGGATTATTACATGTATGCCATGTCCATTGTCTGTGTAATTACATATTATTATATGTAATGCCATAAGACAAATATACTTCTATTGATATTTTATCCCATTTTATTTTAAATGCATTTTATTTTAAAAGCAAAGTTAGCTATTTTATTAGAAATTATGATAAATGTAGTCATAATTCACATTTTGAGAAACCTTCCTTATTTTCTTCTTTTCACTTTAACAAGGTGATTTTGTTCAGTCTTGTACCTACTGTAATTTTTTTTACTGTATTCAAAAATTTCCCTACCTATATTTAAGAAAGCAGTAAACTTAAAATTATAAAAAGAGTATATATACAGCATGAAGCTGTGCCCTGACCACTTCCATTCAATTTATGTTAGTTTTTGAATACAGACAGAAACATTCCTGTTATGAGTTTATCATCATACCTGTCAGGGGTAGACTAAAGACTGAAATGATGCTAGGTATTTTCAAAAAATAGCTTTACACAATAAAATCCTGTTCCACAGCACTGGGAATTATATTCAACATCCTGTGATAAATCATAATGGAGAATAATAGAAAAAAAGAATATATATATACATATATATATAGATAGATAGATAGATAACTGAATCACTTTTCTGTACAGCAGAAATTAGCCCAACACTGTAAATCAACTATACTTCAATTTTAGAAAAGAAAAAGAATTTAAATATACGTCTTTAGTTACAAAGTTGCCTCTAAGGCAATAAGAACAAATGAAAGATGGTGTGTAAAAGAACTTTTGGACATATTAAATTTTTTTAAGTTACAGTATATCTAGATAATAAAAATTTTGGCATACTTATCCAAACTAGCACATATTAAACACTGTACTCAACAAGTATAGAATGACATTATTTTAAGGAGTTCATGGAATATTTACCAAAATTGACTATATACCAGGCTATGAAAAAAAGGCTTAACTTACCTTAAGGGACACTAATTATACAATAAATATTTTCTGACTTGAATCAAGATAAGCTAGACATCAGTAATTAAAAGGTATCTCTAAAATATCCAGCTGCTTATAAATAAAGTAATAAAATTCTGAATAATCCATTGGTCAAAGGAGAAATTAAAATTTAAGTTAAAAATTATTTTGAAATGAATGGTAGTGAAAATATAACATGAAAACTAGAGGAATTTACATTCATCTTACTCCTATTTTGAGAACTGACTCAAAAACTATCTCATTACTAAGAAAAAAAAATTGTTAACATCAATTAGCAAAATACCAATTTTTACATGAGAGGCAATGACTGAAGAAAGTAATAAAAATTAAAACTATTGTTAAAACATATAGATAGATACAGACCCTTCAGTTTGTTTGGGGGGTTAGCCAATTTTATTCTTCCTTTCTTAACAATATGTCAGCTATGAAATCATCTGTTGCTACCTACAAGATTGTCTACATTATATAAGAAATTCAATAAATGTTTGTTGAATTAATATAGTGCTATAAAACTAACATTTTCCCAAAATTATGTTAGTGTTCAGAGTTTTTATGTCTATCTTTGCCTATTATGTTTCCTGATCTTTGACAGCTCTTCTCTTTTGTAATTGAAAAATCACTCTTCCTTCAAAGACCTCACCTCAAATGTCATCCCTTGATCTTTCTGTAGTATGGTGCATGTAGCTCTTGAGATATAGGGAATTATAAACATGTAAAGCCTTATTGTCATTATATGCCAAATGACTCAACCCATAATTTTACATAGGAAAACTAGCACTGAAAATGTCAGCATTCATTGTTACTAAATTCATTACCCTCAAATTCTTATGTTCTCACATCAACATCATGATATGATTTTAGCTATTCTTTTTTTTTTATGGATAATTCTTTGGAATTTTGTTGTTTTCTGCCCAGTGTCAACATGAATCAGCCTTAGGTATACATATGTCCCTTCCCTCTTGAACCTCCTTCCCATCTCCCATCCCATCCCACCCCTCTAGATTGTTACAGAGCACCTGTTTGAGTTCCCTGAGGCATGCAGCAAATTCCCCTTGGCTATCCTATTTTACATGTGGTATTGTAAATTTCCATGTTACTCTCTCCATACAACTTACCTTCTCCTTCCTCACCTCCCCACTGTGTCCCTAAGTCTGTTCTCTATGTCTGTTTTTCCACTGCTGTCCTACAGATAAATTATTCAGCACCATCCTTCTAGATTCCATATATATGAGTTAGAATATGATATTTATCTTTTTCTTTCTGACTTACTTCACTCTGTATAATAGGCTCTAGGTTTATCCACCTCATTAGAACTGACTCAAATGCGTTCCTTTTTATGACTGGGTAATATTCCATTGTACATATGTACCACAGCTTCTTTATCCATTCATCTGTGTATGGGCATCTAGGTTGCTTCCATGTTCTAGATATTGCAAATAGTGCTGTAGTGAATATTGGAGTACATGTTTCTTTTTCAATTTTGGTTTCCTCAGGGTATATGCCTTGTAGTGGGACATATGGTAGTTTTATTCCTAGTTTTTTATGGAATCTCCATGCTGTCTTCCATAGTGGCTTTATCAGTTTATATCCCCACCAGCAATGCAAGAGGGCTCCCTCTTCTCCACACCCTCTCCAGCATTTATTGTTTGTAGGCTTTTTGATGATGGTGATTCTGACTGGTGTGAGGTGGGTAACTCATTGTAGTTTTGATTTGCATGTATCTAATAATGAGTGATGTTGAGCATCTTTTCATGTGTTTGTTAGCCATCTATATATCTTCTTTGAAGAAATGTATGCTTAGGTCTTTTTCCTGCTTTTTGATTGGGTTGTTTGTTTTTCTGGTATTGAGTTGTATAATCCGTTTATGTATTTTGGAAATCAATTCTTTGTTGTTTCCTTTGCTATTCTTCTTCTTCTACTCTTTATTTTAGCAATCATACATGTGATCTTTCAGTGTACCTAGAGCAATGTGGTATATACTATATGTGACATGTATGGCTTCACTCAAATCATCTCCATTCTTCTTTTCCTTTGTCTCCATAGAACAGAATGGGCTTCCCTGGTGCTTCACACAGTAAAGAAACTGCCTGCAATGCAGGAGACCCGGGTCTGATCCCTGGGTCAGGAAGATCCCCTGGAGAAAGGAATGGCAACCCACTCCAGTGTTCTTGCCTAGAAAATTCCATAAACAGAGGAGACACACGTAGAAGAGAATACCCCAGAAATCCCAATACTTTGTCATCACAATGTAACAAGAATATCCATTTGTAGAGACCAATTTATAAAATGAAATTTACCAACACATATGTCTAGCATCAGCTTCAAGTACAGTTTAAACATGCTTGAAAAAAGTTTCACTAGCTAAACCTTATATAGTTTTAAGGTTTGTACAATTTCACTAACTAAACCTTATAACTGATTTGTACTCTGAATCTTTATTCACATAAGTTAGGTTCCTTGTTCCATTTCTCTGGGAGAGTGACTTAAGCTAAGGGTCTCAGGTTTCTATCAGCTAAAAAACATTAAAAGTTTAAAAATTGTTAAAATTCCAGTCCTTGTTCAGTTTCCCTAATAATATAATAGTAGTATAAAATCTTGTCGTTTGTTGTTTTTGTTTAGTAGCTAAGTCATGTCCCACTCTTTCCAACCCCATGGACTGTAGTCTACTAGACTTCTCTATCAGTGGGATTTCCCAGACAAGCATACTGGAGTGAGTTGCCATTTCCTTTTCCAGGGGATCTTCCTGACCCAGGGATTGAACCCACATCTCCTACATTGTAGGCAGATTCTTTACCACTCAACCACCAAGAAAGCTCCATAAAATCTTGAGTAGCCTCCAATAAGATTGATGATCTAAGAACAAAGATCAGATTTACCTTCTCATCTTATAGGAAAAAAAAGTGACTAAACTTCTGAAGAAAATGATTTTCAAGACATTGGGCAACAAAGGACTGTAAACTCTGTGATACAGAAAATACATGCTGTATAAAGAGTCTTCCTCTCAAAAACAAGAAGTGAGAACATGAGGAACATGATTATTGTAATAAGAAATCAAGACAGCTTCCCCAAATAAGCAAAAGAACTCTGCAAAATCTCAAATAACATTGAAAAATGCTGGAGAATAAATCGATGTAGCTGTTCTTGCTAAGAAATGCAAGCACAATTATGAATGTTAAAAGAATTACTATAGCCTCTATGTGGCATGTAACTCAAAGGAAACATTAAATTTCCATCATTGGTGTGACCTGTTTTTGTTGTAACGTTCTCATCCTGAAACTTTGCCCATTAGGATGGCGCTTCCCATGCTGTGATGCTGTAATTAGCCACTAGTCCTCAGATGGTAAAGAATCTGCCTGCAATGCAGGAGACTCCAGTTAGATCCCTTGGTTGGGAAGATCCCCTGGAGAAGAGAATTGCAACCCACTTCAGTATTTTTGCCTTGAGAACTCCATGGACAGAGGAGGCTGGTGTGCTACAGTCCATGAGGTTGCAAAGAATCAGAAATGACAGAGCTACTAATACTTTCACTTTTTAATGATGGCCCTAACCCGCCTTTAAAATTTCAGTCTCTTTTCAGGTCCTGCCATTCTGGGCTACTCTAAAAAGGCCATAAATTCTAACAGTGAGGAGAATTATTCTTCATTTTCTCACTCAAAGTATTATTAACAACTGAAGATTTTTGAAAGCCTTTATTCCCTAGTGTATCCAGGCAGACCAATTTTATTATTTCAGACTTTGACTAAAATTTTATTGCCATGGTACTTCTGGAATGAAACAAGATAAGAAAAAATGTATAATTCTTCAGCTTTAATATTCTTCTGTCCAGTTTAATATCATGGTATAAGAAAAAGGTCTATCTTTTCACAAAAAGCTTTTTTAAAATGTCTTTTAATTGCTCAGTTCAATGAGAGGGGATTGATAAAATTTTCTTGCCAACACACACACACATATACATATGTATATGTATATGTTAATATATTAACATTCTGTATTTGGCACCTCCTATATGCCAGAAAGTGTTCTAAGTGCTAATTTAAAAATTAATATATTTTATTATCAGCCTGGGTACAAACAGAAAACAGAATCCAGACACAAATTTGATTCAGGAAGATTTCACATTTTAAAAATTACAGTAACTTCCCTACATAGGAGCCCTCAAGTTGTAAACTTTCAAAAGAAGCTAACAGGCATTCCACCAACATCAGGCATAAGTGAAATCGCAGCTTGCTCTCCATCTCCTATTGCTGACAATCCTTTAGCTCTACCATCTCCCACCTCTTCTCCCTCCTGCCTCAGTAACTCTTCTTGCCTCTTCATTTGATGCCAGCCCCTATATGTCAGCTGCTATTTTGTACTTTTCAAGCTACTGCTGTTGTTCAGTCGCTAAGTCAAATCTAACTCCTTGAGACGCCATGGACCACAGCACGCCAGGCTTCCCTGTCCTTCACCATCTCCCAGAGTTTGCTCACACTCATAGCCATTGAGTCAGTGATGCCATGCAGTCATCTCATTTTCTGTCGCCCTCTTTTCCTCCTGCTCTCAATATTTCCTGGCATCAGGGGCTTTTCCAATAAGTCGGCTCTTTGCATCAGGTGGCCAAAGTATTGGAGCTTCAGCTTCAGCATCAGTCCTTTCAGTGAATATTCAGGGTTGATTTGCTTGTACTGTAAGATTTAAAATGTTTTCTTTATTTTTGTTTTTCATGCATTATTTGTGTGAAAGTATTATAAATGTATTACATTACAGTGCTTTAGAGCTGATTGTGCTAGTTGGGTATCTAGGCTAATTTTTTTGGACTTACAAACAAATCGGACTTAATAAAACACTCTGTAAATGGAAAGTCATATTTAGGGGACTTACTCTATTAACTATAATAGGGAATTGGAGTAACAGGGTATTGGCTCATTGTCAAGAGAGGGCTTCCCAGGTGGCCCTAGTGGTAAAGAACCTGCCTACCAATGCAGAAGACAAAAGAGATGCAGGTTCAGTCCCTGGGTTGGGAAGATCCCCTGGAGGAGAGAATGGCAACCCATTCCAGTATACTTGCTCCCATGGAGAGAGGAGCCTGGTGGGCTACAACCCATAGGGTCTCAAAGAGTCTGACACGACTGAAGTGACTTAGCACATACACACACACACGCGCACACACACACATACAAGTAAAGAGACCACTAAATATTATAGGAATAGTGAATAACGAGCAAGCCCTAGTCCTTGGGTGTTTAATCTCAATAGTGTACCCCACCCCCAAGTTTGTGATACAAACCATAGTGGAGGTCACAACTGTGGTCCCCTAGATGGCAGTGAAGCCACTAAACTGCCATCTGGGTGACCTTGAGCATGCCTTCTAGGGTTCCAGAGAAAGCTTCATGGGTGGCGACCGCCAAGACATTGCTAAACCAAGTCAAAGGAGTTGCCCATAAGGTGACCAATCTCATTATGGTCTATTCGAGAATGTCCCAATTATAAATAGAAAGTCCCATATTCCATGGGTCTCCTCAATCTTGAGTAAATCATTATGGATGGTCACTGAGTTTCTGGGAAAACTTTCTTACCATAGAGTTTGTTGGTCCCTGTGCATTCCAGGAGCTGAGCACTGGAGAAAGGGCATGCATTTGCAGAGCCTGGTGCTGGAGGAGCTGTCCATGCAGGCACTAGGCACTGTAGAAGCCATGTGCTTCAGGAGCAGAAGGCTGGAGAAGCTGCTGATCTTGCAGGAGCCAGGCACCAGCATATGCATACTTTCACAGCCCACCTAAAGTCCACAGCAGAACAGTAAGCTAACCCCTGCCCTCCTGCCATGTCTCTCCAGTACTCTCTACTGACAAAGTTCAAGATCCAGCCAACTTGCAAAGAAAAAAGTATTTAAATGGTGTAGAGCAGTTGTTATATCATAAGCAGAAAGGGTATAATTGAAACTGAGAGGCATTAAACCTATTACCAGCACATCATAAATGTTATTTTCGAGTCTAGAATGCTTAGTCTAATCCTGAAGGTGCTATCTAATAAGTTATAGGTTCTAAGACTAGCATCCCAGAATGTGAGTTTACTCAAGAGTTTTTTTTTTCTTTCCTGCCTTTATTTATTGCATTCTACATTTTTAAATTTTTTAAAAAATGTTATTGGTGTATAACTGACACACGATTATATCAGATTCTGGAAAATAGCAAAATGATTTGATATTTGTATATATTGCAAAATGATCACCACAAAAATTCTAATTAGCATCCCTTACTATACATAGTTGCAATTTTTTTTTCTTATTGTGATATGTGAACTTTTAAGATCAATTCTCTTAGAAACTATTACATACAGTATTATTAATTTTAATTGTCATGCTGTACATTATATTACAAGCCTTTCTTGTTTGATAACTAGAAGTTTGTATCTTTTGATCCCCTTTACCCATTTGATCCATGACCACTCTTCCTCTGACAACCACCAATCAGTTCTCTACATTTATGACCTTATTTTTGACTTCCATACATAACCAAGATCATATGCATTTATCTTTCTTCTACCTGACTTATTTCACTTAGCATAATGCCCTTAATATCCATCTCTGGTGTAACAAATGGCAAGATTTCTTTCTTTTTTTATGACAATAACATATAATACATATTATTTATATATATGTAACTTTATCCATCCATTGATGGATTTTTAAACTGTTTCCATGTCTTGGCTATCATAAGCATTGTTACAGTGAACATGAGGTTGCATATATACTTTTGAGTTAGTTTTTTCATTTTTCTTTAGATCTTTAGATAAATACCCAGAAGTGGAACTGCCAGGTTTTATGTATATGTGTATGTAGCTCCAATAGTAAAGAATCTGTCTGCAATGCAGGACACTTGGGTTCAATGACTGGGTTGGGAAGATCCCCTGGAGAGGGAAATGGCTACCCACTCCAGTATTCTTGCCTGGAGAATTCCATGGACCGAGGAGCCGGTGGGCTACATTCCATGGGATCGCAAAGAGTCGGACACAACTGAGCAACTTCACTCACTTCACTCACTCATACATATATATATATAATAGTTCCTGTTTATTTTTTTGAGGAACTTCTATAGTGTTTTCCATGGTGACTGCACCAATTTATATCCTCACCAACAGAGTACAAGGATTTCCTTTTCTCCACATCCTCATCAACACTTGTTATTTCTTATATTTTTGAAAATAGCCATTTTTGATAGGTGTGAAGCAGACCTTGGTTTTAAAGTTTTGAATGCTAAAAGTAACTATGGTTTTACCAAGGTTCTGATTTAAGTGTGCAGACAAAAACTATGGCTGATAGCTTCCATAATTTCAGTGAGTACTGTCTTAACCCCAGACAGAAACACCTGAGCAGAAACATTTATTAACATTTATTAGTATGATTTATATTTTACTTGTCATGGAATAAAGAGAATTTTATTTGTTTCTAATCGAGAGTCCAGCACTATCAGTATTTTATTTAACAGCTTATCTTTTCCTGTCTTAATATTTCAGTTAATTATTTCAGACAAGTCAGAGCTAATCACCTACTTTTTAAATTAGTTTTATCTTCATGGTTATTGCTGTCTCTGACCACAACCAAAATAAATGGTCATACCATGATGTAGAATATAGGTCAAAATTTTATTTCATGTATTATATTCTTATTTTCTGTTTCTAAGTAAGATAGAGCATCTTATAAGGGTACAATGATCCCATCAACTAAAAAAAAGAGCTAGATGAAACCCAATTCATCAACTCTTGATGGCGTCAGAGACCTGCTAAATAAACAGCTAGAAGTGAGAGGGAATGATGCAAGAAGAGGAGAAGGGTGAGGAGATCAGCAGCATCTCTCAGAAGGCATTTTGTGATTCTGGGTGCAGGACTGGAAGCCACCCAGCTGAGAAGTACTGCCGGGGAATTAAGAAGCCAGCAGAGCTATTTCAATCTTAAAGCACTGGAGTGATACAACTGGAGAGCTGAGAAGTCTTGAGCATTAAGTTTCCTACCCTAACATGTTTATATGTAAATTTTGAAGCTTCACAGAGTGAAAACAAAAAAAAAAAGAAAAAAAAATCTACTAAAAAAAAAAAACACACACTAAACTAAAATTAATCTATGTTAGAAGGTAGGATTGCAGTTACCTTTGGAAGTGAGGGAGTTTGAAGGGGGCTTGCACATTTCTGGTAAGGTTCTGTTTCTCGAACTAGGTGATTTTTGCAAGCTTTATTCACTATGTGAACATTTATTAAGCTATATGCTTATTATTTGTGTAAGTTTCTATAGTATATTTCATGTATATACATACATGAAGAGATACATATACAAGAAGCATGTTTCATGCATAAATATAGAGACACATAAATGTTTTAGATATATATTTGTTTGTATGCACATATACAGAACATGCATTTCTTCTATTATTCTTTCATGTCAGCAAAAGTGGTTCCTCTTAATGTTAAAAATTGTTAAGTATGGAAAATTCAAGATTTTTACAGTCTAAGTCATTAGGGGGAGAGATATCCACTCAATCAGTTAAGTTCAGTGTCTCAGTCATGTCTGACTCTGTGACCCCATGGACGTCAGCACAGCACTCCAGGCTTCCCTGTCTATCACCAACTCCCAGCACTTGTTCAAACTCATATCCATCGAGTCGGTGATGCTGTTCAACCATCTCACTCTCTGTCTTCCCCTTCTCCTCCTGCCTTCAATCTTTCCCAGCATCAGGGTCTTTTCAAATGAGTCAGTTCTTCGCATCAGGTGGTCAAAGTGTTAGAGCGTCCGCTTCAGCATCAGTCCTTCCAATGACTATTCAGGACTGATCTCCTTTAGGATAGACTGGTTGGATCTCCTTGCAGTCCAAGGGACACTCAAGAGTCTTCTCCAACACCACAGTTTAAAAGTATCAATTCTTTGGCCCTCAGCTTTCTTTATAGTCCAACTCTCACATCTGTACATGACTACTGGAAAAAAACAAAGCTTTGACTAGACTGAATATTATATGTTTATATAGAAATGACTATGAATAAGAGGATTGTTACAAAATAAAATGTGTAACAACAATCCTATCAGTGGTAAGTACAGCTTCTTTGGCATTGTTGACCCAAACACGAATTTGAAAGAAGTCATAGAAGCATTTGTTGTTGTTGCTCAGTCATATATGGCTCTTTGTGACCTATGGACTGCAGCACACCAGATTTCCCTGTCCTTCACCAACTCCTGGAGTTTGTTCAAACTCATGCCCATTGAGTCAGTGATGCCATTCAACCATCTCATCCTCTGTCAGCCCCTTTTCCTGCTGCCTTCAATCTTTTCCAGCATCAGGGTCTTATCTACACATAGAAGCTTAGATATTATCAAAGTTCAAATGGGAATATTCCTCATATCTAAGCCCTAAAGAACATTTCCTAACACAGTAGAGTTCCAAAGTTATATCTGAAGGAAAGGGCACCACAGAAATAAACCATTGTTAATGGGAATTGTTTAGGCACCATTCATATGATCATACATAACCACACACTGTACATTTTTAAACGAAAATGGACTCAGGCAAATTATAGAGATGTGCAATAGATAAGGGTCACAGTCACATTACTACTAACAAAATTTTGTGACACTCAGATACAAAAAATAACAACACAAGGTATCATCTTCACTGTACCTTCCTTCATTTATTTCCTCTTCTCATACATTTACATCAACTTGAAAAAATCTAATAATGTTTTACATTGTGAATCATATTTAAATGACCAATATCAATAAATTGGACTATGTTCTTATTTTCAATGAGTTCTGTAGTATTCTTTTTTTTTTTCCTCTAAACTATACCTAACATCTATTGACCCTTTACTATGTGCCAGGAGTGTTTTATATACTTTATGTTCATTAAATTATTTTATCTGAAGAAAAAAATACAAACAAACAGAATGTCATAGCTTCTTACATAATTTTGTCTAAATAAATGCAGAAATCAAGTGACAAAGACATGGGGACATCCAATATTTGTCAAATCACTCTCAAGTGGAAGTAGAGGAATTCTAGGGAGGCACTCTCCTCCAGAGTCTCTTACCCTGTGTTCATACTGCTTCTCAAATTTAAGCCAATTTGGTTTCAAATAACAATGAAAGCTAAATTAACTTATATGCAGCATGCTTCACATTATAGTATTCTTATTTTCACCCGGAAGATTTTCAAATGATTTCAGTACTTTGGTTTCAATCTTCATTTAGGGAAGTATTTCTCAGAATTCAAAAGATATATTTGGATTTTTTTTTCCTTTTCCTAAATTCTATCCCTACTATAAGACTTTACAGTGACATTCGTCCACAGTGTTCTCTTGATTTTAAAACAAAACAAACAAAAAATTTAATTGAAGATTTACTAGAGAACAGGAAGAGTGAAAACATAAAACTATTGTAGAGTTTAAAAAAAAATAAGGAAAAAAAGTCCTGGAAAAGAAAGTTGAATCTCCATCTAATGACCTTTTTCCCCTAAAGCAGGTCAGAAACTATAATTAATTCAGTGGAGTGATTGAAGTATAGTTATTATATGTTTTGTGTAGTGTACATTTTCAAATAAAAAAATGAATTTTTATTTCAAACTTACTGATGGAACATGAGAATTTTGGTTGAGTCTTCTTAGATCAAAATGGTAATTATTGTGATTCTCTGGAATAATGTAGGGATAGAAGTTGGTATTCAAAAGAATAGATGGTGAGTTGTTCTTGGAAAGTTGAAAGGGGAGAAAGTGTATCACAAGGAATATAGTAAAAAAAAAAAAAAGTGACAAGCTTTGGAAATACACCAACTAAAAATGGATCAAACAATTTAATTTCTTGGGCCCTTATTGGCTCTATCAATGAATATGTGGTCCCAGTGCCCTTCAATAAAGCTTTGTGCAAAGGACAACTGTGTGCATGTATCTTTGAGATGGAGATAGAAAGATGCAAGACAATAACTTGCTTAAGAGTGGACTAGTAGCATTGGTTGTGGACTCTCAGATTCCTTGGGAACTCCCTCACACAGTGAGCATAAGTATGTTTCTAAATCCTGCTAGATGTATATGTAATCTCAAGTTACAAAGTTAAAAAAAAAAAAAAAAAAGGCAAAATCACTACCTGAAATCAGACCATGAAAGCAGTAAATTGAACTCCTAACATCAAGGCATGTCTGCCTCAGACCTGTGGCAATTGACTAAATCTAGGGGAAACTGAATCCATTATTGACCCAGGAAACAGACTCCCCACCAAGAATGAGTAAGCAAGCTTCTTGTAGAGAAAGCAACTAAGCCTGGCAGGCATTTAACTTATCTCCTCCCTAAGCAGCTGAAACAATAAAGCAATAATGTCCAGCTCACTGCCCTGCAGAGAGGAAGAAGGCCTAAAATCATTTTGAACAAAGTCAAACAAAATTAGAAAACTGAAGAGGAAGTAGAGCAACATCTGAGTGACTGCTATTCTTAGGGTAAGAACTTTTAAAACATTATGTCTCAAATTTCTTCTTAATAATTTTGTTAGTTAGCAGGAAAACCCCTTAGATATCACTACCCATATTTTTAAAGTCAGAAAGATGAGATTCCAAGAGTTGAAGGAAACTGGCCAATTCTTCAAGAGCTCATAAGTAGCAGATTCTGGATTCATAACATATTCTCTTCTCCCATGGGCTAAGGGAGAAATCTGGTGTTTATTTGAACTCAAAACCATAATCACTAGGAAAGCATGAAGTACATATTATATTTTCTTCCATTGATGAACAGGATATTTCAAAAGAATAAACAATTGTAGAAGGTGGGGAATTTCTCAATAAGTTTTTTATCTAGGTGTCCTCAGAGAGATGAAATGACTTTCTAAACATGGTGGCTGACTTGATTCCTCTTCAATGTGTTCAATCAGATTTTTAAAACTGTATCTCATTTTCCAGTTCTTCCTGGTGGGAAGTTTGCCCTGCTCTGAACTAGTTTGCTATAGCTAGAACTGGAAGGGAAAGACATTTTAATAAGCATTTTTGAGAGGAAATTGATATTATAATTGTTGTTGTTGTTCAGTAACTAAGTTGTGTCTGACTTTTTTGTGACCCCATGGACTGCAGCCTGCCAGGCTCCTTGATCCATGGGATTTCCCAGGCAAGAGTACTGGCATTGACTGCCATTTCCTTCTCCAGAGGATCTTCCTGACTCAGGGATTGAACTGTGTCTCCTGCACTGGTAGGAAGATTCTTTACTACTGAGCCACCAGCCACTATAATATAGAGTTAGCTTTCAATTTTCCACATATATTGAGCTGATACTTATGCCTCTACAAATCGATCCCAAGTACAGCTCATATACATGCATTATGACATATGTGGAAGGATTTTTATTGCATTTTCCAAATTAAAACAAGAAATCTGAAAGCAATCTAAATGTTTATTCAATAGAGGAATTGTAGTATATGCCTTGTAGAATAGGTATATAATGCAATATACACCTTCTAGAATGGCTAGACATTTTTAAAGGTTTTAAAAAAACATTGGGAAACTTTTAGAAATGTCTTTTAAGGATGAATGTATATCTATTTCTACTTTATGGCTTAGTCATTTCATTCAGAAATTTACCTAAATCAAATGAAAGAAAAAGTCCACTTAAAAATTTTACATAAATGATAATAGTAGTTTTATTCATTGTAATCAAAAGCTAAAAGCAATCTAAATGCCCCTGTGAAAGGATAAACAAAATACAGCATATATCTTTGATGGAATGCTATGTGACAATAAAAATGAATGAAGTGATAATACGTCCTTGGATGTGTCTGAAAATTCATATACTGAGTTAAAGAAACCAATCATGGGACTTTCCTGCTGGTCCAGTGGTTCAGACTCTGTGCTTCCAATGCAGGGGACATGGATTTGATCCCTGGTCAAGGAATAAATATCCCACATGATGCATGGCAAAAAAATAAATAAATAAATAAATAATTTTAAAAATAAAGAAGCCAGTCACAAAAGTGTATATTATGTATGATCTTATTTGCATGACTTTTTCCCTCCAAGCAGGTTTATTAAAGATAACAAAATTCTATATATATGGTGACCTCAACCTTCTGCTTCAAAACATGATACTTTCCTTAACTACTATTTTGATAAGTCAACCCACAGAGTTTCAAAAGGCAGTCCACTCTAAAATTAACAGAAAAATACTCAATGCATATTACAGGAATGGTCTAATTACTAGTACTCCTATTGTATAAGTCCTGGAAAATGCAAATGAACATAAAGAGACAAAAAGCAGATCAGCTGAAAGGAAGGTAGGAGGGTGGCAGTCTTGGCTCAAAGACAATAGACTCTTGGTTTTCTTACAGTATCTTTAAAGGCTTCTTTGAATAAATGATGCTTAATTTGCTGTATTACCTTAAGACCATTTCCAGAGGCTTTAAATTGTTTTTTCCTCTCTAAGTAATTTTCACCTCTTTCACTGGAAAGTGGCTACACATTGCTCCTCATGCTAACAGGCCAAAAATTTGATTTTGGGGGTGGGTTAAATTTTATTTTAGCAGAATTAGTTGACTTTTTTGTAAACAATAAAAGCTCTTAATGGATTGCAAGGATATTTTCAGATAATTTTCAGCTATTTCACCAAGAAAGCTGTATTGATTTCTTCTCCAGTGCCCAGTGTATCTACATTGAAGAAACAATTTAATCCGTTTACTAGAATTTTAGCTGCTGTTTTCTTTTCTTTTTTCACTTTTCATTATGGGGTTTACTAACTAGAGATTTAAATTTAATCTTGTTTTAAAAAATTAAAACACACTGTGTTTGTGCACCTCCTCTGTACCATTCCTTACATACTTACAAGGCTACTTCATCTGGGTTATAATGTTACTTTTTTAGATAACATTTGACTGATCTTGACACCAGAAGACCATCTTTAGCAGCATACTGTCCACCAATAATTTATTGTTCATTCCAATTCAATTTGAGCACACTGTAGCCCATGACAGAATGTTCATTATTTGCTTTGCACTGAACATATCATTGAATTTATATACATATTAGCTTAATTCCAAAGACTTGTACACATGAAAAATTGTACTGACATATGCTGTTTACATTGACAGAAGCTAAATTGACTGTCATTTATTCTTTGATTTTGTTTAGAACATCAGAGATTAAAGTTGGAGTTTATGTACATATGGAAAACACATTAGTTGGAAAAATTATAAATATGGAAAATCTACAGCAGTTCTCATTTTTAAATGTATCGTTCATAAAATTCAAAAAATATGATAACCACTGCCTGAGTGGATACAGTGGCAGACTGTTTTGTATCCATGTGGATAATGCAATTAAGAACTCAGGATGTGTTAAAGACTTAAGGGGAATATATGAAAACATAGACTTTTTAAAGAAAACATAGGCAGTACGCACTTTGACATCCACCTTAGCAATATCTTTTGGCTTTGTCTCCTCTGGGGATCAAAAATAGGTAAAAATAAACAAATGGGACAAAATCAAGCTAAAAAGATTTTGCATAATGAAGGAAACCATCAACAGAAAGAAAAGATAACCTACTGAATTAACGAAGATATATACAAATGATGTGTATGGTAAGGGGCTAACAGCTAACATATAAAGACTCATACAAATAAATATCAAAAAAGCAAACAATTTGATTTTTTAAAATGGGCAGAGGACCCATATAACCATTTTTCCAGAAAACTCACACAGATGGCCAATGGGCATAAAAAAAGATGCTCAATGTCATTAAACATCAGTTCAGTTCAGTTCAGTTCACTCAGTCGTGTCCGACTCTTTGCGATCCCATGAATCACAGCACGCCAGGCCTCCCTGTCCATCACCAACTCCCGGAGTTTACTCAAACACATGTCCATTGAGTCAGTGATGCCATCCAGCCATCACATCCTCTGTCGCCCCCTTCTCCTCCTGCCCCCAATCCCTCCCAGCATCAGGGTCTTTTCCAGTGAGTCAGTTCTTCACATGAGGTGGCCAAAGTACTGGAGTTTCAGCTTCAGCATCAGTCCTTCCAATGAACACCCAGGCCTGATCTCCTTTAGGATGGACTGGGTGGATCTCCTTGCAGTCCAAGGGACTCTCAAGAGTCTTCTCAAACACCACAGTTCAAAAGCATCAATTTTTTGGCGCTCAGCTTTCTTCACAGTCCAACACTCACATCCCTACATGACCACTGGAAAAACCATAGCCTTGACTAGATGGACCTTTTGAAAGGTTGTTTCTGAATGATAAGACACCGGGATTCTTGGCCTCAGGAGGAGATGAATTCAATCCAGGGCCAGAGACGAGGCTGGATCGCTCAGAGCTTTTGGGTAGTTAAGTTTTATTAAAGTATAAAGGAGATAGAGAAAGCTTCTGACATAGGCATCAGAAGGGGACAGAAAGAGTACCCCCATGCTAGTCTTTAGCTGTATGTTATATAGTCATTCGCAGTCTGTTAATGAAAAGAAAAGAATGTCTTAAAATTCAGAATGGCACCAGATAATTTATCTCAGGCCATAAAATGATGGACTTGAATCTTGTAGAAGGACAGATTACCACACAAATAGTTTTGTTTACATAGATTAGGAGAACAATACCTGAGTATAACATACTGGTTTGTCAAGTAGTTTGAGCCATTTTGGCAGAACTTAGAGTATGGGGTAAATGCACAGCACATTAACATAGCCTTAGATAAACATTTCCATAAGAAAAATGTATTGGTTAACTCAAGGTTTGAGAATAGCTAGCTTCAGGTGAAACCAGGTGTCATGGCAACACAGCATTTTAAGAGAAACCTCCTTTTAAATTTGTATAGAGAATAAAAAATATCGCTAGTTTGTTTCCTCCTGCCTCTTAAGAGAGATAAAAATGTCTGACACTTGCAGCCTATTTCCTCCATTTGGAGACCCCTGGCCTTCCTGCCTGTTACCCTCACACTTTGTTGGCAAAGTAACGTCTCTGCTTTTTAATATGCTATCTAAATCAGGGAAATGCAAATCAAAACAGCAATGCAATATCACAGTTCACACCCTTTAGAATTGTTATCATCAGAAAGACAAGAAATTACAGTTGTTGGCCAAGATATGGAGATGGAGAAAAGGGAACCCTAGTACACTGTTTGTGGGAGTGTAAATACGATGCAACCACTGTGGAAAATAATGTGAAGTTTCTTCAAAAAATTAAAAATATAACTGCCATTCAGTTCAGTTCAGTCACTGAGTCATGTCCAGCTCTTTGCAACCCCATGAACCGTAGCATGCCAGGCCTCCCTGTCCATCATCAACTCCCAGAGTCCACTGAAACCCATGTCCATCGAGTCGATGATGCCATCCAACCATCTCATCCTCTGTCGTCCTCTTCTCCTTCTGCCCTCAATCTTTCCCAGCATTAGGGTCTATTCCAATGAGTCAGCTCTTCGCATCAGGTGGCCAAAGTACTGGAGCTTCAGCTTCAACATCAGACCTTCCAGTGAACACCCAGGATGGATCTCCTTTAGGATGGACTGGTTGGATCTCCTTGCAGTCCAAGGGACTCTCAAGAGACTTCTCCAACACCACAGTTCAAAAGAATCAATTATTCGGCACTCAGCTTTCTTTATAGTCCAACTCTCACATCCATACATGACCACTGGAAAAACCATAGCCCTGACTAGACAGACCTTTGTTGGCAAAGTAATGTCTCTGCTTTTTAATATGCTGTCTAGGTTGGTCATAACGTTCCTTCCAAGGAGTAAGCGTCTTTTAATTTCATGACTGCAATCACCATCTGCAGTGATTTTTGAGCCCAGAAAAACAAAGTCAGCCACTGTTTCCACTGTTTCCCCATCTGTCTGCTATGAAGTGATGGGACTGGATACCGTGATCTTAGTTTTCTGAATGTTCACCTTTAAGCCAACTTTTTCACTCTCCTCTTTCACTTTCATCAAAAGGCTCTTTAGTTCCTCTTCACTTTCTGCCATAAGGGTGGTGTCATCTGCATATCTGAGGTTATTGATATTTCTCCCGGCAATCTTGATTCCAGCTTGTGCTTCTTCCAGCCCAGAGTTTCTCATGATGTACTCTGTGTATAAGTTAAAAAAGCAGGGTGACAACATACAGCCTTGATGTACTCCTTTTCCTATTTGGAACCAGTCTGTTGTTCCATGTCCAGTTGTTACAGTCCAGTTAACTGTAGCTTCCTCATCTGCATACAGGTTTCTCAAGAGGTAGATAAGGTGGTCTGGTGTGCCCATCTCTTTCAGAATTTTCCACAGTTTATTGTGATCCACACAGTCAAAGGCTTTGGCATAGTCAATAAAGCAGAAATAGATGTTTTTCTGGAACTCTCTTGCTTTTTTGACGATCTATTGGATGTTGGCAATTTGATCTCTGGTTCCTCTGCCTTTTCTAAAACCAGCTTGAACATCTGGAAGGTCATGGTTCATGTATTGCTGAAGCCTGGCTTGGAAAATTTTAAGCATTACTTTACTAGTGTGTGAGATGAGAGCAATTGTGCGGTAGTTTGAGCATTCTTTGGCATTGCCTTTCTTTGGGATTGGAATGAAAACTGACGTTTTCCAGTCCTGTGGCCACTGCTGAGTTTTCCATATTTGCTGGCATATTGTATGCAGCACTTTCACGGCATCCTCTTTCAGGATTTGAAATAGCTCAACTGGAATTCCATCACCTCCACTAGCTTTGTTCATAGTGATGCTTCCTAATGCCCACTTGACTTCACATTCCAGGATATCTGGCTCTAGGTGAGTGATCACACCGTCGTGATTATTTGGGTCGTGAAGATCTGTTTTGCACAGTTCTTCTGTGTATTCTTGCCTCCTCTTCTTAATATCTTCTGCTTCTGTTAGGTCCCTACCATTTCTGTCCTCTATTGAGCCAATACAATCCAGCAATTCCAGTTCTGGGTATTTAACCAAAGAAAATAAAAACACTAAATTGAAAATATATATGCATCCTAATGTTCATATAATTGTTTACAGTAGTAATGATATGGAATCAACCTAAGCAACCATAGACAGATAAATGAATAAGAAGATTGTATGTGTATATAGTAATATAATGTTATATTACTCAGCCATAAAAAACAAATTAAATTTTTTCTTGCCTTCTGTGACCTGGAGGGTATTATGTTGAGTGAAATGTCAGATGTAAAAATACAAATACTTTATGTTTTCACTTATAGGTGAAAACTAAAAATTGAAACAGAAAGAAAAATTAGTATTTGCCTGAGGAGAGGAAACATGGGGATGGGCAAAATAGGTGAAGGGGATTCAGAGGTACACACTACTAGTTATAAAATAAATAAGACATGGAGATGTAATGTACAGCACAGGGATTATATTCAATATTTTATAATAACTTTGCATCATGTGAAATCTATGAAAATGTCAAATCACTATGTCATGCACCTGAAACTAATATAATGTTATAGATCAGCTATACTTCATCAAAGTGGGGCAGGGGTGGGGGCAGAGAATTGGTGCAGAGTTCAGAGAGTAATTGAAGGATTTTTTACATAACATTTTAGAATTTAGAAATGATTGTACTTTTTATTGAGCACAATTTTCCAAGCAAGGGGCTAGCAAGAAGCTAAATGGTTCATGTAGGATAATGACCTTAATTTGCACAAGCATGGGAGGAATTAAATCTTCCTTAATTTTTTGCAGATGATCAAACTAAGTCCATGAGAGGCTAAGAACCTTATCTAAACAATACAAAGCTGAAATGCATTCTATGTAGCACAGAGACTATGAATGGCAGAAAATACATTCAAGAGAATGGGTTTCGTTTAAGGTATCAAAATCCTACATCTTGAGCAATGTGCAAGTCCCATTTGAAGAAGATATGCATTTGTGTGTGATTGTATCATTTTATACACAAAATTTGTAAGTATCAATATTTAGTGTTGTGTAGGTTAGGTATTTATATATACATATGTATGGCATATGTATGGCATGGGTCTTCCCTTGTGGCTCAGCTGGTAAAGAATCCACCTGCAATGCGGGAGACCTAGGTTCGATCCCTGGGTTGGGAAGAAACCCTAGAGAAGGAAAAGCTACCGACTCCAGTATTCTGGCCTGGAGAATTCCATGGACTGTATAGTCCATGGGGTCACCGAGAGTCGGACATGACTAAGCAACTTTCACTTTATGTATGGCATGCCTTAATAGATATAGTTACTGATGCATTAAAGAGGGAGAAAAAACAAATATGGAAAGTGCAAATAAAGACTCTGAGAACAATGAAGCAAAATGAATTTTTAGAATTTTAGTGAATTAAGCGACAGCATTAACTCCTTACTGAATAAGAACTGGTTATTGTTGGTCCTTTAATGGACCGGAACCTGGTGGTCTGGAGTCGACGATAACAAAGTAAGAGAGAGAAAGAGGCTGATATCCCCTGGTTTACGTGGAAAGCCAATAGAGTCCTCTTCTTAGGGCTCAAGCTCCTGCACGTAGGCACCAGGCGCCCTCTCGAGTGGGTGAAGGCACAGGGTGCCTTCTCTAGAGGGTCTTAGAAGCCTGGGCAAGAAAGTGAGCTCAGTGGGCCTCTGTGCTCCAAGGAATTAGCCAGAAATAGAGAGAGAGAGAGAAAGACAGAAAGAATAGAAAGAAAGAAAGACATGGGGACCCAAGCTCTGATGGAGAAAAGGTGTTTTAATCAACATGGTGTGTGCATATATACTGTCTTACAAGGTGGTTATTCTCAGCAAAGATAAAGATTAAAATTCCAGACTTACAAAACGTAAGATGATCCCTATCAAAGAGAGAGTTGCAAACAATCACCTTTTACCATACGGCTCATAAAAAGGAAGAGGGTACTTATCACTGTAATGAGAAATGCCTGGATTCCTCAACCCCAGGAAAGGCATGCCTCTCCTCTTAATTCCTGAATATTCAGGAATTAATAAGGGCCAGAGGGTTCCTGACAGATCCAAAACAGCACACAGGAAGTCTCTTGTTAAATGCTTCCTGACAGGTTATAATATTCAGACTGACAGCTACTTAGAAATCACAAAGCTTAAGGAGTGTTTGAGTTGTCAAAATTTGTTTCTGCCAGTTCACAGAAAACTTTTCTGAATCAAATCCTATGGAAAATGGCATATATTTATATGTGTGAAATTACTAACAGCTTAAAAGAAACAAAATGCATATGTTTTACATCTGAATAGTGTACAGTTTTGTAAATATATTTTAGTGACAATGATCTCTGTAGACAAATGTCAGCGAGATAACTGATATTGTCTTAGGGAGAGTTAGCTCATTGTTTGTGAACTGAATGGTTCCTAAAAATGAAAAAGTGATAGTCGCGCTTGACTCTCTGAGACCGCAAAGACTGTGGATCACCAGGTCTTATGTCTATGGAATTCTCCAGGCAAGAATACTGTAGTAGATTGAGTAGGAAATATATTTCTTACTCTAGGGTATCTTCCTGACCTAGGGATCAAACCCAAGTCTCCTGCATTGGAGGCAGATTCTTTACTCTCTGAGCCACCAGGGAATAGTGATTTCTAAATAAACTATTTATATGGCTCAGAGGGTAAAGAATCTGCCTGCAGTGCAAGAGATCTGGGTTCAATCCCTGGGTCAGGAAGATCCCCTTTCCAACTCAACCCACTCCAATATTCTTGCCTAGAGAATTCCATGGAGAGAAGAGCCTAGTGGGCTACATCCCACTGGGTCTCAGAGAGTCAGCTGTGACTATCACCTTTTTTCTTTCATGAACCTTTCAGTTCCACAAAGACAGAGCTAACTTGTGACCCATGGGGTCGCAAAGAGTCGGACATGACTGAGAGACTAAGGCTTTCATTTTCATTTTCAATTTCATATTCTGTTTAAGGATGCCTGCTCTATTCAGATGGAGAAACACAGAAATATGTTACCAGAGTCAGGGATTCTGAATCACAAGCATGACCCGCTGTGTAAGAGTTCTTGTTACAAGGTAAATCAAAGGGAATGCCCCCCTCCCTTTTCTGGAATATCTACCTCAAAAGAAAGAACTAGACCATTCCTTCCTATAAGCAACACTTAATTTATTAGCGAAAAACCCACGACATTCTTTCATCAGCTTGCATTTATTCCATAGTATATAGTTCTGAATTTCCCATCTTGATTGAATGGATGCTGTGAACCATAGATGTGCCGCCAAAGACTTTTTTCTGGTTATCATCAATTCACTGGGTAGTTTTTAACTCTCAGGTAATTTCACGTTTTTAAAACTTCTGTCACTGTTTTTGAAAGGTATGCAAATAACAGCTGGGCTATTATTTTAATGTACATTGAAGCACACCCAACTCATTTTTATGAAAGAAAACACCACGGCAATGTTGGCAACCTAGCTTGTTCCCTTGTTTCCTGTCTATTATCTTAAAACCATACAGAGCTATTGAAGGGAGAAATTTGCAGTTATATTGTCAAAGTCATTTTGTCGTCACTTTTCCAATTACGGGAGAAAAAATTTAGGTGAATTATCATCAGAAATGCAGGCTTATAATAGATGTGCCAGCAGAAGCAGTTTTTGGATTAATTTATATGGCTGTCACTAGCTGCAACAGGAGCTATCCATGGAAATCTCCCGTTTCTACAGAAAAAGAATGCAGACATTTGAAAATGCATAATTCTAGGATCATAAGTTATCAAAAGGATAATCACAAAAGTATGATTTTTTATTTGTTTTTTAATATATATCATATGATACTGCTAGGCAAGAAATAAAAAAATAAAGGAGACAGTCTTCTCAGTGAGAGCTTTCTATGAGTGTTTAATGTATCCTAAATGCTGTCACTAGAGTTACTTGGAATATTCTGATGACAAATATTTTTGAGCATCTTCATGGCACCCTACTCTAGTATTCTTGCCTAGAGAATTCCATGGACAGAGGAGCTTGGCCGTCTATAGTCCATGCAGAGATGGACACGAATGAGCGTCCCATGGTTGGACAGAGTTGGATACGATTGAGTGAGCAGAGCACACATACTAACATCAATGTAAGGATCTGAAGACTTTCTACATACGAACATACACAGCATTATCTCACCACTCAAGGAAGCAAAATCCAAAAGCTCCATGAGTATCTATTTGCTGAGTTACAAGATTTAAGATACACAACTTTAATAATTCCAATGTAGAGGTAATAACTAGAAAAGGCGATAATCTTGAATACGCTTTTATGTAGGAAGAACGAAAGGAAGACGATACTGAGGTGAGATATATTGTCGGACATGGTCAAATAGGGTATAATGAGTTGTTGGACAGATAAGGAAAATTGACGCAAAAACCACTGAAGCTTCCGGACTGGATTTCCTTTCTCTTTTAGGGAAGGAAATGTAGAACCGGAAGGGGACACCATGAGTGTCCAGAAATGCTCTAACTTGTAGCTTGCATGAATGGAGCTGAAGTTATAGACCCACTACACACGGGAAACAAAGAGTAATAGATGCTTTTGTCAGCTTGTAGTTTTCCCAATTAGCAATGCTAAATTTAGACCCAGGAATCGAACCCTGGTCTCCAGAATCGCAAGCAGACTCTTTACCATCTGAACCACCAAAGAAGTCCAGTATTTTTTATATAACTCAGTATTTTCCCTAGTCAAAAAATAGCCCCCTTAGTATTGCCAGGTATAAAAATGAAAATTTTAAATCTTTTTTTTTTTTTACCTTTTCCTATATTTCCTTCCTTTTCCATAGTCTCTTACACATTAAACAAGTGTACTTATTGCCCCAAGAAAAGGTTGACCAAGTCTGATAAAGAAATTATTTCAGTTTTCAATTTCGGGCTCTATTTTAAGCATTTTATAGAAATGGTAGTGCTTTTGATATCCTATTTTTATTTGGTGTGGTTTTTGTGTATGTGTACTTTGAGTATAACTGTATTTTTTAGCTTCATTTATTTTTGATCAGAGGATAACTGCTTTAAACTATTGGGTTGGTTTCTGCCATATATCAGCATGAATCAGCCATAGGCATACATATGTCCCCTCTCTTGTACCTCCCTCCCATCTCACCCCTCTAGGTTGTCACACAGCACCAGATTTGAGCTCTCTGCATCTTAAGCAAATTTCCACTGGCTATCCAATTTTACATATGGTTATGCATATGTTTCAGGGCTAGTTGTGTTTATTTTTAATTAAAAAAGCAGAGCATGCATATTGAGATAAAAGTCAGAAAGTCTCAAGCTGTATGATTCTCATACCATAAAGTTGTGAAGAATCCCTTATAATATGAAATATCATTTTCTTACTAAAAGGAAAAAGGTGTTTCACTTGCAGGTATATTGACAGAGTGAGAGTCAGAGTGATTTTGATGAGAATTTATAGAGGGAATCTCTATAAGAATTACAATTTCCTGCTTTGATTCACTTAAATCCAAAGAGACATGGACAAGCATATGCATGAAAATTCATAGATAAATTTGAAAGCATCCTCAACATATAAGTCTTCTGTCTTGTTTATAATGTAAGACCTCAAGAGAATGAAATTCTGGTTACATAAGGTGGCATAATCACAATATCTGAATGAAATGCTTAGGAAATAATGTCTAGGTGATCCAGCAATTCTGAACACAGTACAGGAAATCATTAAACTTTTCCACTTTTGCCATAAGTTTGCAGAGATGGTGGTTGTGCTGGAAAGTGACAGTGTTATTCGCTCAGACATGTCCAGCTGTTTGCGACCCCATGAACCATAGCCTGTCAGGCTCCTTTGTCACTGGAATTCTCCAGGTAAGAATACTGAAGTGGGTAGCCATTCCCTTCTCCATAGGGTCTTCCCGACTCAGGGATTTAATCCAGGTCTCCTGTATTGCAGGCAGATTCTTTAGCATCTGAGCCACCAGGTTCTGAAGTGATATGATAAATGATGATAATGGTAACATCTTCAGGCATATCTAAATTCTTAACACCTACTTTTAAATCTCTAATCACTCTCTAGAGAGTAAACTTTTATTATCCTTATTTACAAGTGAAGGAATTTTGTCAGAGGGAGGTTGAAAAACACCTTCTAAATTGTAGATTCTTTGAATTTATAATAAGACTCAATGTAAAGAAATTTCTAATAGCTGGCCATGAAAGAGATAGGGGTTGTCAGTAACAGATGAAGCAGAACAGCAAGGTGTTCAGAGTTTCATCAAGTCTGGAAGACTGGATACATGACATACAACAGAGACCTCATGGATGATTTATCATAGCCAACAGGGAAAACAAAAACAGTTGGCTAAGTCCACTCAATGGTCAGTCTATGTGATGTTTCACTAAAATAAACCAGCAATACCAGATACTTGATATTTGATAAATACTTTATATTTTAAACAACAAAGACTCACTTCTCACTATAAATTCTTATCCATAATGCTCCTAGGAATCATTCAGAAATCTAGAATAGCAGCAACCACTATTTTAAATGTTAACACTTGCTAGGCTAAAGAGAAAAGTAAAACTGTGAATGAAGGATCTTACATTGCACTTTAATCCTCTGACCTATTATTGACATGTATAATTAACATGTCCCATAAGTAATTTGTTATTAATTTACCTACTAATCACTTAGTAATTAAGCATATGATCCCACATATACACAATAAATTTCTGAAAGTGAAATTCTATTTTTGCTTCTAGAAATCAGAGCTGTATATATTTGGCAACTCGCTTTTCACCTTTTGGATTGCCACACATTTAACTCATTTTTATTTCTGAATAAAAACAGGCTCCTTGATTCCCTCACAATGGCAAGCACTCCATTTTCCTAGCCTGCTCCTGTGTCAAACACAAAATCCTGTATCTTTTGAGGTTTTTCCTTCTCTGTTACTCTCCTTGGTCACATACTAAGTGGCTGTTGAACAATATGTCTTTGTTGGTGTCAGGGCAACTCCCTTAGTCTTTTCATCCCTATAGAATATTGAGAGTTTAAAGATCATTTTAAATCTCAGGCAGTCACAAAGTCACCAACGCTCTAGTGTCTCTCAAGAATAGTTCATGTTTTCCTTTTGTTGCTGTTTTTGGAATTGGAATATAATTGCCTTAAAATGTTATGTTAGTTTCTGCTGCACAACATCATGAATCAGCCATATGTATACATATATCTGGAGAAGGCAATGGCACCCCACGCCAGTACTCTTGCCTGGCACCTCCCATGGACGGAGGAGCCTGGTAGGCTGCAGTCCATGGGGTCTCGAAGAGTCGGACACGACTGAGCAACTTCACTTTCACTTTTCACTTTCATGCATTGGAGAAGGAAATAGCAACCCACTCCAATGTTCTTGTCTGGAGAATCCCAGGGACGGGGTAGCCTGGTGGGCTGCCATCTATGGGGTTGCACAGAGTCGGACACGAGTGAGGCGACTTAGCAGCAGCAGCATACATATATCCCCTCTCTCTTGACCATTGCCCCCATTCCACCCTTCTAGGTCATCAAAGAGCACCAAATTGAACTCTCTGGGCTATACAGCTGCTATTTTTTATATTAATATGTTGGGCATTTTTGAGTTCTACCATCTTTATTGTGAATTCTTTGCTTTGAAGAGCCAAATTACATAATTTTCCTCTAAAGGGTATTATTTATGTTTGTTCTAGTTGACAGTTAACTTGGATGAACTCAAACTGCCAGCTCTGTTTCTTGGGGAGAAGTTTAACTTTCACTGAAGTTCTTGGCATCTACATCACGCTGGGGCCAGTCAGAGATGTGGGCAGTGCAAATACACAGAATCCAGCTCTCCTCATTAGATCTCTCCTTCACTAAATTCCCTCTTTCCACTGGCTGTGGTTGTCCTTAAACTCTTCACTATTTCTTCATATCAGAAAAGCTGTGTTTTCTCTCAAATTCTAGCCATTTAATGCAGTGATGAATCTGGCTTGTTCTCAAGCTAAAAGTCATTAAATCTCTACTATTACCCAATACTTTCTTATTCCTACAAATGTTTCCTTCCAGATTCTGCTTACTTTCTGTATTCTCCCCTTGCGTGTGTGTTCAGTCGCTTCAGTTCTGTCCAACTCTTTGCAACCCCATGGACTGTAGCCCACCAGACTCTTCTGTCCATGGGATTCTCCAGGCAAGAATACTAGAGTGGGCTGCTATGCCCTCCTCCAGGGGATTTTCCTGACCCAGGGATCATGTCTCCTGCATTGCAAGTGGATTCTTTACCCACTGAGCCAACTTGGAAGCCCAAAAGTACTTAACTATTGTATACAAGCTACCTGTTTGTCAGCTTGGATGGAGGCTTTCAGAGTGAAGTAGTCAGTCTGGTTTCTTCCAAGAGGTTCATTACATTCTTATGACAATAGAAATCTGATTAACCCAGAAAAAGATATCTTAAATACACCTTTATGAGTACCTATCTTAGGCCAATGATATATAGATATTGTTGAACTTAATTTATATTTGCTGATGAATATTTAATTGTGTCAATTAGTTAGAAAAGAGAGTTTGCAGTTTCCTACTCAAGAATTTAACTAACTAAATAGGCAAAGCAATGGAGAAACAGACATAAAGAATAGACTTACGGACATGGGGAGAGGGGAGGAGAGGGTGAGATGTATGGAAAGAGTAACAAGGAAACTTACATTACCATATGTAAAATAGATAGCCAATGGGAATGTGCTGTGTGGCTCAGGAAACTCAAACAGGAGCTCTGTATCAATCTAGAGGGGTGAATGGGGAGGGAGATGGGAGGGAGCTTCAAGAGGGAGGGGATATATGTATACCTATGTCTGATTCATGTTGAGGTTTGACAGAAAACAGCAAAATTCTGTAAAACAATTCTCCTTCATTAAAAAAAAATAAATTAATATTTTAGAAAAGGGCAAAGAAAGCACTTTAAGAGAAGATAGGCTTTAAAGTTAACCCAGCAAGTGGTTCAACTAACATAGATACAAACGTATTGAATGGGTTTGATTAAGCAACTTCCTAGAGGGAAATTCTAGCTTTCAGTTCCCTGGTGGTATTCAAACACTTATAGTTTAGAGGTCAGAGAAAAGAAAAACTTAGCACTCAGGCCAAGTCATCATACTCATCTTAGCAGCTGGAAATATGTGAACAAGTGCAGTGACATTTACAAATCCCTTGATTGCGATGGATGATTAGGTGACCTTGGTGGTCAGAGAAACTTCGTATGTTTCTTCTTAGCAACTGGAAGCAAAAGAGCCATGAGTTTTACAGTCTCTCTAGAGAGACACAAAGTGAAATAGAGGTGGGCACACACACAGCTTTACATTTCTCAGAAGAAAAGTGTTTATGTGGGAAAAAAAATTAGTTAAACCTCACAATTTCTTTAAAGATATCACAGCCAAGAATTTCAAGACATAGATTATTATATCACACTCTACGAAATGTTTTTTTTTTTTTTTTCTGTAAATAGACGTAAAAGATTTTGTAGTTCTAAGCAATATATATACAACAGGAAGAAAGACAAAACTTTAAGTTTAGAAAAGAATTTCTGTAGTATGATTTGATAATTAGAGACAGATAACCCTGGCATTTCTCCCCATTTGCTTTCCCAACCTAAGAGATATTCAGAGGCCACAGGGAATATTTTACTATTCCCAGTCTTTCTCCTCTGAGGATTTCCTACCTATAAGTCAACTTTATCTTTCCCTTTGCTTTCCCCAACTTTCTATCATTTACCTTTATCGACTGTCTAAATGTGCTTTTAGGAAACCAAGTGTTAGTCATCTAATTTTTGTTGTAAATGCAACCAGGCTCTTTTCACTTTTAGCAAATGTTGACATTTAAATCATTCTGATTGTGCAACAAAGAAGTCAGTTCAATTCTGGGATCCATTAAAAGAGTGGTGGTGAAAAGTATAGAAATATCAATACCTAGATACAGCAATTCTAACATTGTTAACTATACACAAGATCAAACCTGTCCACGTGAAAAGCTGATCTCAACTGACTTCTTCACCCACAGAGATCTGGTCCTGCTGCTGTGGAGAGGAGACAGGAGACAGATGTCAGCTCCGCTAACTGGAAGACATGTGCCAGGAAGTAGATCCAAGAGGTGATGACCTAGACATCTCTCAGAAAATTAACTGGACTGATTTGAATGTATCCATTGAAAATATTATAAGTTAGTGAGTTAAAGCAACAACAACAACAACAACAAAGGGTAGGAAGTGCCTTCTCGGGTAGCCTATTTGGTTTAGTACCCTCACTCTACCACTTGATAATTTCTATGAACTCTGGCAAACTAAGTATCCTCTCTCTTTGTCATAGTTACCTCCTTTGGGATAATTCCAAATCAGGTGACTTAAATGAGGTCATAAATAAGCTTGTCTGTCATATACTGTTTACAAATTCACACATTTATTCCCATTCCATCTTTTAATTGAGTTTATAATTAAACATGAAGCAGATGAGAAAAGAAGTTTTAAAGATTCTCTCTTCTAGTACTAAACGAAATTCTCCCCGCCCCTGCTAGTGTATTCTTGGTCATATGGGTAAAGTCATACATTAGTGTTTTAGTGAATATGCCAGATATTTCATTTGTCTGTTTTATTTTACTGCAATTTAATTAATAGTTTATGTCATGGATGAGAAAATCATCAGTTTTTCAGATGCATAAAAGCCCAGAAACTATCACAATTCATTTTATTTTTACTCATCTTTTTCATATACAGTTCCAAAACTGAAAGTTTGTTATGAGTATATTTGTCCTGATGAATTTTAATAACAATATATAAATACATAACTGCTAGCCTATAGTCAGAGAAGGAAATGGCAACCCACTCCAGTGTTCTTGCCTGGAGAATCCCAGGGACGGGGGAGCCTGGTGAGCTGCCATCTGTGGGGTCGCACAGAGTCGGACACGACTGAAGTGACTTAGCAGCAGCAGTGGCAGCAGCCTGTAGTCATTAGCACAATAAGATTATATAGTAAAAAAAAAATAGAATTTATCCTGCTTCCTCTGCTTATGGACTAGGTGAGAAGATTTTCACTATTTCTAGTTCCTTCCTAAGGTACCCAAGTTTACTTCTAGGATATAACATGGTCCAGAAAGGACAAAAAGTCATATAGCTCTAGTTGTTAAGGTACTTGTTTTGTAACCATGAATAGAGCCATACAATTAAAAAGTCAAGGCAGCATAATAGGAAGTATAATGCGAGAGAATTTGAGCTAATTCCTTTATTGAGCCATGCTCAAAGACAGCCACCTTTAGATTTTCCATTCGCAATAACCTAATAAATTCACTTACTTTTTAAGCCAGTTTGAGCCTGGTTTTCCAATGCTTGCAATTGAAAGAATCTCTCGTCCAGCTCAAATTTAGTAATGATTTCCTCAAATTTATTCTGAAACTACCTTTAGAGTTTTTATTCTTTCTTCATATGATTTCCAAGGCTTTCAACAAGTTGGAGTCTAGACGTAAACTTGCCCTTCAGGAGCATTTACAATCTGACTCTTGTTACTTTCCACCAAGTGCTCTTTTATACAAAAGCTTTTCAATGTTTTGCACATGATCTTCCTCTGGTACAGAGAACACCTTTCTAGAATTTTTTTTTCTCTCAAATTCCAGCTCAATTCTCCTTCTATGAACATCTCTCTAGGCTCTTTAGTCCACAATGAATTTTTTCTTTTCCTCCAGGGCAGTAATATATATGCATGATATTCATCAAGTTCCATTTCATATATGTAATCACAGTTATCAAAGACTGTATAAATTTTGCCATTATTTTTCTCTATTTCACCTAAAACAATTCTATGTACACAAAAATCTACCTTTTTTGAACTATTTAATTTGCATTTGTGTTTTTTTCAAGATTCATTTGAAATGCAAATTGGACTGTATATTTGACACTGCAATCAAATCATTCTCCAGAACTTCAAATAGTTCTCTTAAGTTTTTCATTTTCTCCTCATTCAGTAAATATTTATTAAGAATTTAGGGTGTTCAGTTGTTAGCAATGCATCGAAGACTAATGGGCAGAGTCTTTGTTTTCATGGTCTAGTGGAGAAGGTATACAAAACTTACACAAAAAAACATAAATCAGGAAAATAATTCAAACAATTCATTAGTGGACAGGGAGACTATTTGTCTTCTTTGCTTAGGAAACATCTGCTATTTTCCTCTGGTACCAGTATTGTATCTGTTACATTATTTCTTATTTTAATTTTAACATAAAATATTAAAAGTTGCATTAGTGTAAGTTAAGGTGGATTTGGCAAACTTTCGTTTTTACTTGTGGCTTCTGCCATTGATTCTTTCATGAGACCCATTTTCAGTAAATACCATGTATAGAAAGTATATTCAGACACTAGTGATTATGGGCAGCAAACTCTTTCTAGTTTTGGATATTAATAGCAGAAATTATTCAGTACTATTGATTGTTACATATTAAAAGTTCCAGCCAACTTTGTCATAAATGATGCCTTGGCCTTCAAGTAAAACTAAGGCTGGACTTCAAGGAGACTGAGGTGAAGTTGATGGTGGAACTGTACAGAAAAGAATCCCACATACATCATGCAAGTCTGTTAATGCTAAACTGCTAGGCAAAAGTTGAAACTCTACAAGACCAAGCAAGGGCCACTAGTGAGTTGTAAGCTGAACAATTCTCAGACCTTTACACATTGCTAAAAATGGTTTAAGTTCTGAGTAACCAGGATAAAGAGATCTCGTTAAACACCCTAGTAATTCAGAAAATTCCCCATAAGGCCTATGCCTCAGTAATAGGGATAAACTAGCCCTAGAATAGAACCTTAAAAAATAGTGAAAGCAATAGTAATTAACCTACCTACAAACATAATATTTAGCTACTGAGCAAAACAATGTATGACAATATTTAAAGAAAGAAGACCAAACTTACCACTGAACAACTCAAAGTTCACAAAGTCAAGCATTCAATCAGAAACTAGAAACATGGATTTTATACATCAGTTCAATTCAGTTGCTCAGTCACGTCCAACTCTTTGTGACCCCATGGACTGCAGCATGCCGGGCCTCACTGTCCATCACCAACTCCCAACGTTTACTCAAACACATGTCCACTGAGTTATACATGGTAGTATGTATATATTAATCCCATGTATAATCTTAATTTATCACTTTTCCCCATAGCTCCCCTTTGGTAACCATAAGTCTGATTTTGTGGTCTGTGTGTCTTTTTCTATTTTATATATAACTTCATTTGTATCATTCATTTTGGTGTACACCTGAAACTAACACAACATTGTAAATCAACTTTACTCCAATACAATTAAAAATAAAAAAGCTAGAAACATGGAGAAGCAAAAATTTATGACCCAAAAGCAGATGGGAAAAATCAGACAAAAGAAGTTGGTTCGTAAGTAAAATAGATGATAGAATTATCAGATAAGAATTTAAATGCATCTATAAAAATATATTAAATAATGTTATCATGATAAATATACTTATCTAATTATGTAGAAGCAAAGCAATGGAAATAAGAACCAAATGGAACACTTGAAGTTGAAAAATACAGTTACTGAAATTAAAAATTCCCTGGATAGGCTTCAGGACTGACTTGACACTACAGAAAACAACAACTAATAAATAGTGAATTTGATTTCCTAACAATATAAATGATGCAAATTTGACTACAGAAAAATCAAAGACAAAATAAAACAGACATAGTGACATGTGGGGGAAAAGATCTGTCTACCATCTCTAATTGGAATCCTACAAAGGGGGATGATGGAATAATTGAATAAATAATGACTGAAAAAATTTCAAAGTTAGTGGAAACATAGGGAACAAAAGATACTGTTTCTTGCACTGTGAGATTCTGGGATTTTTCTCTCTGCTTTGATTTTTTGTTTTGGGGGTGTTTTTTTTTTCCACAAGGGCTCCTCCTGACATGCCATAACTCTCTCTAATCTGGCTTGAAAGTTCATCCGTTTAGATGTTTTGAATTTAGCTCTTTAGTCTGCTTTCCTTTTCAGGTTAAAATTCTGGCAGGTGCTTCATGGGGTGGACTTGTTCTTGGGGAAGTTTTATCTCTTAAGCATCAAAAAACTCTCAATGATTTCATTCTGCCTGTCCAAACTCCCACATTTAGACATGGTCCTAGCATTTACCAAAACATAGTGGAGAAAACAAACTGTGAGTTTTGTGTTTTTCAGGTCACAACCTCTCAAGCTATAAAGCAAACTACACTGTTTTCCATTTTCCGTAGTAGAATACTAATGCCACTGGCAGGAACTGAGATCTTCTGCCAGACTGCAGAGGGCTTTTAACGTTAATAAGGCAATAGGACACTGGCCTCAGTAAAACCATTGAAGGATTCCATCTTTTGTGACTGGATAAATTCAGCCTAACTGAACCGGGTGTGTAGATGTTATTTTCAAGATGAGGGATAGAGTGGCTTTATTGATTGACAATTTACTATTACTGATCTAGAAACAGACTCTAAACCCAAACCAAGTGAATCAAATACAGTAAGCAAATTTTGCATAGATCAGTTGAACCAAATTATCATTATCAACTGCTTATTGATAACATATTGTGACACAGCTTGAGTACCTACAGTACAATTTAAATTTTGTCACCATCTCAATGCATTTTAATTACTTTATGGAAACAAGCACATGTTATTTGCTTAACTCAGTCCTTATAGGAATTATTTTACATTTTATAAACCAAAGAATTAATTTTCACTTAAAAAACACTTTGACTATATACATCCAATTTTTACATATGTTTATGTTATATAATTTGTGTGTGTGTTTGGTGTGCGCTTAGTCATATTGGACTGTTTGTGACCATGTGGAGTACAACCTACCAGTCTCCCCTGTCCATGGGATTTTCCAGGCAAGAATACTGGAGTGGGTTCCATTTCCTTCTCCATTGGATCTTCCAGACTCAGGGACTGAACCTGCATCTCCTGAATTTGCAGGCAGATTCTTTACGACTGAGCCACAGACTTCATGGTATAATAGTCACTAAATGTGTAAGAAATTATTAAAACTTTTTTTTTTCATTTTGCTGTGTTTGAGTTATAGATGAGGAAGTTAACACTCAAAAAGACTAGATAACTAATCCAAAATAGTACTGCTTACTAGAAGCGGTATAAATAGAGTGCCAAACTCAGTGTCTTTTAAATAGTCCCACACTGCTGATACTGAGATAGTTGTCATCTTAAGCATTTTGATCTAAAAGCAGATGCTTCTTTCTATGAAATCTCTTCATTACTTTGGTTTTATGCCTAGCATGGCATGGCTGAGAGCATCCTAGAATCATTTTAAATTCTTTTTTTCTGCATACTTTTAATGGCCTCTGTATGGTATTAATGATGATTGCGTGATGGAATGAGAATGGGGGGGGGGGTGTCAGGATTAACCATATTTGCAGTTTCTTGCATATTTACTCAGTATTGCTGCTTCTTCCCTTTTCTGTATTGATATTCATGATACACATGTCAGAACCTCATTTTTGAGGCAAGACATTATTATATTTAGTCTAGAGTGAGGAAGATTTGGGTTCTTTTCCTAGTACTGGCATTTATTATAAATTCATAATCTGAAAAATTATTAAAATGAGAGTAATAATATTTACCTCAATAAGTCCATTGTAAACCTTAATTGAATTTATATAGATAAATAATCTATTAGAATTATTAGCCTAAACTATTTATTCAACAAATGAAGCCTGTTCTAATTATTTCCACCCATACCCAAACTCATGAAATATTAAGACAAATATCTCTTGGTATATATTTATTCCTATGTTTATATTGGCAAATTAAATTTTATTAAGCTGTCTCATATATATTATACTGGGCTTAGCAAGCATTTATATTTTCCTATTTCATTCTTACATCAATGTCATTAGCTTATGATAATTATATTCATTTCCCATATAATGAAACTGAATTCTGATTAAGTTATTCAACTTTTGCAGAGTTGCATAGTAGATAATAGAGCTGAATTTAAAATACTAGTTGTCTTATATGAAAACTAAGCCTTTTCCACAAGAACAGAGTCTCTTGATTGTTTTTAAACTTTAAATCATTATCATCTTTTGTTGTCGCATGAGTACAAATTAATATACAAGAAAAGATGTTCATGAGCACAGTACTATCCTTCACTCCTCAGCTGTAAACTCCGAAGGATGGATAGTTTCACAGCATTTGGCATATATAGTGTTATTGATTTTTATCTTCTATCAATCCCCAAACCTCTTATCCTCCTTAATAATTACCCCATACACCAAGCCAGAATCAGGCCATCATTCTGTCTCTATTCTCTGCCACATCCCTACATTTAAGAAAACCTACTTGACTGTCATGTTCACATTCTAAAATAATCTTGAGTTCTATGCCTTGTCACTGTGCTATGACTTATCATCTGAAACATCACAATAGTGCCTGTACCTATGTTTCTCTCTCATGTTCAGTTGCCTCAAGTACACCTTCTATATTGCTACTGAGAAATGATTCTAAAGTCTAATATTATCATGAAAATCCCTTCTTGAAATTCTTCAGTGACTCTGTACTGTGTATACAGTCCAAACACTTCAGTAAGTCACCTTCTGCAATAGGACTCCTACCTGTGTAACCTTTCCTATCTCTTTCTAGTCAAACTTTGACAGAAACATAGTTTCACGAATATCTCAATGCTTCCACAGCTCAGAATGCCCATCCTTCTCTGATTTCTCTGGTCACTACAGTTCAGTCACTCAGTCGTATCTGACTCTTCCTGACCCCATAGATTGTAGCACACCAGGCTTCCCTATTATTCATCACCAACACCCAGAGCCTACTCAAACTACATGTCCATTGTGTCGGTGATGCCATCCAATCATCTCATCCTTTGTTGTCTGCTTCTCCTCCCACCTTCAATCTTTCTCAGCATCAGGATCTTTTCCATGTGTCGGTCCTTCGCATGAGATGGCCAAAGTATTGTAATTTGGACTTCAGCATCTGTCCTTCCAGTGAACATACAGTACTGATTTCCTTTAGGATGGACTGGTTGAATCTCCTTGCAGTCCAAGAGACACGTAGGAGTTCTCTCCAACACCACAGTTCAAAAGCATCAATTCTCTGGTGCTAATCTTACTTTATAGTCCAACTCTCACATCCGTACATGACTGCTAGAAAAACCATAGCTTTGACTAGATGGACCTTTGTTGATAAAGTAATGCCTTTGCTTTTTAATATGCTATCTCTGTTGGTCATAGCTTTTCTTCCAAGGAGCAAGTGTCTTTTAATTTCAAGTCTGCAATCACCATCTGCAGTGATTTTGAAGCCCCCCAAAAATAAAGTCTATCACTCTTCCCATTGTTTCCCCATCTATTTGCCATGAAGTGATGGGACCAGATGCCATGATCTTAGTTTTCTGAATGTTGAGTTTTAAGCCAACTTTTTCACTCTCCTCGTTCACTTTCATCAAGAGGCTCTTTAGTGTTTCTTTGCTTTCTGCCATAAGGGTGATGTCATCTGCATATCTGAGGTTATTGGTATTTCTCCCGGCTATCTTGTGCTTCATCCAGCCTGGCATTTCACATTATGTACACTGCAAATAAGTTAAATAAGCAGGGTGACAATATACAGCCTTGACGTACTCCTTTCCTGATTTGGAACCAGTCTGTTGTTCCATGTCCAGGTCTAACCTTTGCTTCCTGACCTGCATACAGATTTCTCAAGAGGCAGGTCAGGTGGTCTGGTATTCCCATCTCTTGAAGAATTTTCCAGAGTTTATTGTGATCCACGCAGTCAAAGGTTTTGGCATAGTCAATAAAGCAGAAGTAGATGTTTTTCTGGATCTCTCTTGCTTTTTTGATGATCCAGTGGATGTTGGCAATGTGATTTCTGGTTCCTCTGCCTTTTCTAAATCCAGCTTGAACATGTGGAAGTTAATGGTTGACATACTGTTGAAGCCTGACTTGGAGAAGTTTTGAGCATTACTTTGCTAGCGTGTGAGATGAGTGCAATTGTGTGGTAGTTTGAACATTCTTGGGCATTGCCTTTCTTTGGGATTGGAATGAAAACTGACCTTTTCCAGTTCTGTGGCCACTGCTGAGTTGTCCAAATTTGCTAGCATACTGAATGAAGCACTTTCACAGCATCATCTTTCAGGATTTGCTAAACTGTAATTCCGTCACCTTCACTAGCTTTGTTCATAGTGATGCTTCTTAAGGCCCACTTGACTTCTCATTCCTCTTCTTAATATCTTCTGCCACCTCTTAATATCTTCTGCTTCAGTTAGGTCCATACCGTTTCTATCCTTTATTGTGCCTCTCTTTGCATGAGATATTCCCTTGGTATCTCTATTTTTTCTTGAAGAGATCTCTAGACTTTCCGGTTCTTTTGTTTTCTTCTATTTCTTTGCATTGGTTGTTGACAAAGGCTTTCTTATCTCTCCTTGCTATTCTTTGGAACTCTCCATTCAAATGCATATATCTTTCCTTTCTTCCTTTGCCTTTAGCTTCTGTTCTATTCACAGCTATTTGTAAGGCTTGCTCAGACAACCATTTTGCCTTTTTTTGATTTCTTTTCCATTGGGATGGTCTTGATCCCTGCCTCCTGTACAATGTCATGAATCTCTGTCCATAATTCTTTAGGCACTCTGTCTGTCAGATCTAATCCCTTGAATCTATTTGTCACTTCCACTGTATAATCATAAGGGATTTGATTTAGGTCATACCTGAAAGGTCTAGTGGTTTTCCCTACTTTCTTCAATTTAAGTCTGAATTTGGCAATAATATTAGGAGGCCACAAAATTATATATTTGAATAAAACCGATTTATGTTACGTTTCATCTTCTGAAAATAATTACTGAGTGTCTATACTATGTGTCAGATAAGGTGAAAATGGCTGGAGACAGAGAACTGCAAAGGAGGAATTTGCAGCCTTTCAGGGATCACTGACTTTAAAGAAATCATCACATAATAAATGTATATAGGCATAGCCATTTTATTGTGCTTTGCCTTGTTTCACTTCACAGATATTGGGTGGTTTACAAATTAAATGTTTGTGGCAACTGTACATTGAGCAAATGTATTCTTGTCATTTTTCCAACATCATTTGCACACTTCATGTCTCTGTGACACAGTCTAGCAATTCTCAAAATTCATCATTGTTATATTCATTATAGTAATCTGAGTTCAGTGATCTTTGAAGATACTATTGTAAAAAGATTATGACTCACTGAATGCTCAGGGTTAGCATTTTTTTTTAGCAAAAAAGTATTTTTTAATTAAAGTGTGTACATTTTTTAGACATAATGCTATTACACATCTAGTGGACTACAGTACAGTATAAAGATAACATTTTTTGTATGCACTGGGGAGGCATAAAATTTGTATGACTCCCTTTATTCAACTCCTCAACCAGGTGACAATGTGGGTTGGTAAACATCATTTCTGTTCCCAGATAGGAGAAAGCAAACAAGGAGATGTGCAAGGCTTCACATAGCCACATCACATTATCTGGCACTATCATTCCTTTCACCACCCAGTGTCCCTCCTTCCCAGGAAGACACTTACTGTGGAAGATCATCACCTGTTCCCTAAGAGAGTTGGCTGCAAACTTTCACCCCAGGATTGCATTCACCTGGAAATCCAGGTTGATGTATTATGTACAGTTTTCTGACATGTATATCCTTGTTCTTTTGAGTCCCATAAACAAATGAGGTAGTGGAGGTCATAAAGGTTGAGGTTGTTGTCAGGATGGCCATCAATGGAGGGGTGGCAGGATGTTGACCTCCTGGAAAGACTATTCTCCCATGACACTATTCTCTCTGGACCAAAAGTTGACTAGCATCCACCCATAGCATTGTCCTGTCATTTCGCCTTCTGACGATGGTTTTAGAAACACTTTTCCATTTCTTTATTTTCATACCTCCTCCTCCCTGTGTAGACAGCTCAAATGACATTCAGCTGCCTTCCATATGTCTAAGATTTAATTATAATTCATACTGTTAGAGAAGGATGCTAAATCACACAGGTCTGTCAGAGCATGCTGGCACAGCATGGAAATTTTCCATGATCATCTTTTTTCTGACTTCAAATTTATATTAATGGTCATCGTTCCTCAGAAAGCTTCCCTAAGAAGTGCTGGCCACCAAGAGTGGAAGCAAAGTAAGCCATATATTGCCTCAAGCAGTGAATGACTGCTGTTCAATTGCATGAACGCCAATTTAAGATGCTTCACTCAAGCTGCCTATGACAAGGCATATCCCATCTCCTAAACTAAGCACATATGTCTTATCCAGCTTACCCTGTGTGGACAGGAAGGTATTAGCTATCCTACCACAAAGATAGAAATTCAGAAATAGAACAACTTCACATGAGACAAACCAACTTTAAAAAATTGATAGGAAAGTCACTGAGAATAGACATTTTAATAGTCAAGAAGTTTAAATGGATTATATCTGACAGAAAAAGCATTTGTTTAGCTAAAATAGGATGTGTAGCATATTGAGAGATAAAGGATTTAATCGTATTATGATAGCATATTTAGGAGGTTTGCTTTACCTGGCCTCTCTCATCCAGTTCTTGACAGGACAGATCCAATCCATATTCAGGCTTTTTATACCTGTTCAGATTTTTACAGAGAATAAAAAGATTTGTTAGAAATAAACCCCAAACTAATTGAACTATAGCATGAAGATGATATAAAGATGTCTATCTATCTACTTAGTTATATGCACACAGATGCACTGAAAACTAACAATAAACACATACTTCAAAGTCACCTGAAGAGCCAGGAGGCTCTTTGGTCTGTTTGGACCAAGAGCATCTTAATCAGTTCCTTTCTGTCCATGTTCTACTGACCCTACCGTGTGTCTCATATAATATTTGCCCTAGAAAATCAACTCTATGATGCTGTTTTTGTGCTGCTGTTATTATGTCAGCTTGTGCTCAGGAATTTTCTTAAACTTTACCTGACACCACTCTTTTAGGAAGGTCTATTTGCTGGCTGCTCTTCCTAATCTGGCAGTTGCCTCTGAGCTGTTGGTTTCTGTCTGTCTGCCTCTGACACTATCTCTCCCTTTCCCTTCCCCTGAATATGCTATCTATTTTTATGCACTAGATTTTCTGCTGTGCTGTGATGAAGGAATGAGAATTATAATTCTTTCAGTGGATGGAAACAGTCACTTCTAATTGGGATCCGATTTGACAGGGTTTTTTTTTTTTTTCCCATTAAACAGATATGTGGATATTCTGATTCTTTTTGTGAAAACCCATTCAACATCCCCATCCACAATTTCAGAAATTTTCAGGAATGTTTTGCTTTTATTTTTAATCATCAAATGTTTCTTAATTTATTCTCATCTATTAGGACAACGATAAATTTCACATCAGTATGGGCAAACCCACTAATACATTTATCATATCCCACTCCTAGAGGCTGGTATGAAACTTGTGAAAAAATACTAGGTGCTCAATAATGCCTATTAGGCTTCCTTGGTGGTTCAGTAGTAAAGAATCCACCTGCTGATGCATGAGATGTGAGCTAGATCCCTGGCTCAGGAAGATCCCCTGGAGAAGGAAATGGCAATCCACTCCAGTAATCTTGCCTGAAAAATCCCATGAACAGAGGAGCTGGCAGGCTACAGTCCATGTGGATGCGGAGTCGGACATGATTTAGCAACTAAACAATAGTTTAGTTCAGTTGCTCAGTCGTGTCCGACTTTTTGTGACCCCACGGACTGCAGCACGCCAGGCTTCCCTGTCCATCATCAACTCCTGGAGCTTGCTCAAACTCGTATCCAACAACAACAAATGTCTATTAACTTGCATTAAGAAAATGTATTAAATTTGATAGACATAAATATAAAATGATGTGCATTTAATTTCCTGTGTCTCATGAGAGTTGACTTTTGTGAGGAGAAGACTGTATAGTCCATATAATTTATAGGCTAAGTTAGGTTTCTCAAATTAGCAATAAGAGTAACACAAAATAGCTGAGTTTTAAAATATTTTTATTCTTTTTTGTTTTTAAATGTCTTGTTTACATTTTCTAAACAACTTTATTGAGACATATTTAACATATAAAATTGTGTATATTTAAGGTATACAGCTTGATGTTTTGATATGTGTATACATGGTGAAAAGATCACCACAGTCAAACTAAATAACTCATCTATCACATAGTTACCATGGTGTTTATATGTTGAGAAGATTTAAGATGTGCTATTATTATGCTTTACATTAGGCCTCTAGAACTCATTCATGTTGCATAACTGAAAGTTTAAATCCTTTGACCGCATCTTCTCATTCTCCCCACCTTCTGTCCCTGACAACCACCATTCTACGCTCTGTGTCTATGAGTTTGACTATTTTAGATTCCACATATAAATAAGATCATGCAGCATTTACCTTTCTGTGGCTGGCTTATATCACTAAGCAAAATATCTTCTCATTTTATCCAGGTTCAATCACAGAATATAGTTTTTATAACCAAAACTCTTTAATCAATTTGTTCCCAAATAGAAAACAATTATGAACCACATTTAAAGAGCAGATGTTGAAGATTCCTAAGACATAGTCGAGATGGTCCAGACTGGCATCTCTGTTGAACTATTTTCAGGAAAGAATAAAGGCATATCCAGGAGCTTCTTGGTCACAGTGAATCACAAGTACTATTTGACATTATCACTTCAATTTTGAGTTATTAAAATTTCATATATGCTTTGTATAATATTTTTCAATATTATATTTGTATTTAGTTATACAATGATATTTTAAATTATTTAATACCAAGTAAAACAACAATGAACAAAAGCAAAATTAAACTCTTGTTAATATTCTCTTATAACAAATATACTAATTTCACAAGCCTTCATGCATGTGTTCTGAATGTGAGACATCTGATATGACACATTAACTTTAAGTTTCAAGTAGTTTTCTTCATGAATTCAAGGTATACTTCTGTATAACCTTGATAGTAGCCTTGGTTGTGACACTTGAGATTAGGGAGAAATGTCTCCTGTGATTGACTTTCCTGCTGCAGTTTGAATAAGAGCATATCAATGAAATGAAATAGTGATCAATGCAAATAAATAGAAGAAAACAATAGAATGGGAAAGACTAGAGATTTCTTCAAGGAAATTAGAGATATCAAGGGAACATTTCATGCAAAAATGGGCACAATAAAGGACAAGAATGGTATGGACCTAACAAAAGCAGAAGATATTAAGAAGAGGTAGCAAGAATACACAGAAGACTCCAAAAAAGATACTATACAAAAAAGATCTTCATGACCCAGAGAGTCACGATGGTGGGATCACCACCCAAGAACCAGACATCCTGGAATGCGAAGTCAAGTGGGCCTTAGGAAGCATCACCACGAACAAAGCTAGTGGGGGTGATAGAATTCCAGTTGAGCTATTTCAAATCCTAAAGATGATGCTGTACAAGTGCCACACTCAACATGCCAGCAAGTTTGGAAAATTCAGCAGTGGCCACAGGACTGAAGAAGGTCAGTTTTCATTCCAATCCCAAAGAAAGGCAATGCCCAAGAATGTTCAAACTACCACACAATTGCACTCATCTCACACACTAGTAAAGAAATGTTCAAAATTCTCCAAGCCAGGCTTCAACAGTATGTCAACCTTTAACTTCAACATGTTCAAGCTGGATTTAGAAAAGGCAGAGGAGCCAGAGATCAAATTGCCAACATCCCTTGGATCATCAAAAACACAAGAGAGTTCCAGAAAAATATCTACTTCTGCTTTATTGACTATGCCAAAGCTTTTGACTCTGTGGATCACAACAAACTCTGGAAAATTATTCAAAAGATGGGAATACCTGACCTGCCTCTTGTGAAATCTGTATGCAAGTCAAGAAGCAACATGAACATGGAACAGACTGGTTCCAAATAGGGAAAAGAGTATGTCAAGGCTGTATATTATCACCCTGCTTATTTAACTTATATGCAGATTACATCATGAGAAATGCCAGGCTGAATGAAGCATAAGCTGGACTCAAGATTGCTGGGAGAAATATCAATAACCTCAGATATGCAGATGACAACAACCTTATGGCAGAAATCAAAGAAGAACTAAAGAGCCTCTTGATGAAAGTGAGAGAGGAGAGTGAAAAAGTTGGTTTAAAACTCAACATTCAGAAAACTAAGATCATGGCATCTGATCCCATCACTTCGTGGCAAATAGATGGGGAAATAATGGAAACAGTGAGAGACTTTATTTTTTGGGACTCCAAAATTACTGCAGATGGTGACTGCAGACATGAAATTAAAAGACCCTTGCTCCTTGGAAGAAAAGTTTTGACCAAGCTAGACAGCTTATTAAAAAGCAGAGACATTTCTTTGTCAACAAAGGTCTGTCTAGTCAAAGCTATGGTTTTTCCATCCTAAAGAAAATAGCTAGTATGCATGGATTTAAAACCATCTGAGAATATCCTGAATTTCTGAAAATAAAATGGAAACTTGAGTATTCTTAGAAAAATTAGTTAAAAGAAAGGATGAAACAATGAAGAAACAAAGGAAAAATAAAACAAAAATAAAATAAAAAGGAAAAACAAAAAAAAAAAGAAAAAGAAAATCAGTCCTGAACATACATTGGAGGGATCAATGCTGAAGTTGAAACTCCAATCCTTTGGCCACCTGACGTGAAGAACTGACTCATTTGAAAAGAGCCTGATGCTGGGAATGATTGAAGGCAGGAGGAGAAGGGAATGACAGAGGATGAGATGGCCGGATGGCATTTCTGACTCAATGGAAATGAGTTTCAGTAAACTCTGGGAGTTGGCGATGGACAGGGAAGCCTTGCGTTCTGCAGTTCATGGGGTCGCAAAGAGTCAAATATGACTGAGCAACTGAACTGAACTGAACTGAATTTAATATTGAAATACAATATCAGTGGGAAAGAGAGATCACCACTTAAGAAATTTAACCACTAAATATATTAGATTCTTTTTAACTTAAATTTTCTCCTTCCAGTCTCAGTGGAAGTGGTGTTTATCCTCAGTTAATGCTCAGCCCCTCTACTTGCTCTTTGGACTCCACACCATCTCATATTCTCAAGGATCTTACTCTTTTAGTTATCATAATAATAATATCACTCCTGGGTAGCAAAACCAAGGAAGAAATTTTTAAATCTAAAATGACTAAAAAGAGGAGTATGAGTTCAGTTCTAGTTTTATTTGTTAGCCTTGTATGTACCTAAAAGAGATCTGATAATTCTTACCCAAACTCAAACATTTAAAACTTCTCACATAATTGAGTTTCCCCAACTAGTGTGGCATGGGTGTATCTATTTGTCCCTATGAATTTTCACCTTTCATGGGAAAAATACTATTTTGCCTTAAGAAATATTTATTTATAGAATTTATGAGAGTCATGCTAAAAATAAAGTATTTTTCAAATCAAAGCTAAATTTAACCAGATTGTTTCAACTTGTTCTGACAACACCAACAGATCAGTTGGTCTTTACTTAATGTGAGTACTATATTACAAGTGAATGAGTTAGAACGAATGAAAGATTATGACGAAAATATGCCACCTTGCCCCAATAATTCTCTTCCATTTTCTTCTTCTTTTTGTCACACTATGTCAAAAACTCATTTATAACACAAAGCTGAAAAGTTGAAAGATGTCATCTGGTGAGAAATGCCCAAAATAGACTTTGTAATGTGTCTAAGATTAGTTTTCCTAACTTCTTCAATATTTGGAGTGTTATTAAATGTTCAGATTATTTTTTGAATTTTAAATTGTTGATGAGCTGATACAGAAGTAGATAATTAATTATATAATCATTCTAGTACAATTTTCCCCACAACACTAAGTTAGAAACAAGGGACTAGGTCTTCCTGATTTCTAATTTTTATCATTATTATCAAAGCTACCTTAATTGAATGTTTAATTTGAACTCTATCATTTATGAAGTGCTTTACATTATTTTTTATATTTTATATTAATAGCTGTAATTCTATGAGGTGGCTTTTATAGTCTCTACAAGTGGTATATTACCAAGAGACTCAAAAGTTTTAACAACTTGTCTAGCCTTACAGAACTAATTAATGACAAACCTGAGCTTGTGAACGCAGTTTTCTCAGGTCGCAAAACTGGATTTATAAATGGTTAATACTGCTATTATGTAATACTACATCTCCTAGTTTGGAAAAATAATAGGCATGATATAATGCTTGAAAAACAAATGGCTAGATTTTGCCTTTTTCACAAAAATAATAGAATAAAATTGTGCTTCACGAATGTCTACTATAGCCAAAAAATCCAGTGTGCCAAATAAGTGCATTGCTTTAGAAATTATTTCAAGCTTTTGATGGCTTCTATTTCATTCAGAGAATGGCATTGGTATAGAGTGATTCAATAGCATGTCAGTCAAAAACAGAATTTATAGTCCAATAATTTAGGCACAGCCACTTTCAATCCTTGTTGGAATCAAGTTAGCTCAAAATAAATCTTTATTTGATATATAGCCCAGAGGATATCACCAACAATAGTGTTAAGTGAAACTGTTATGCAAAGAAAACTGCAATATCTCCATGCTCCCTAGATTGCCATGAAGAACTTTGCCAATTCTAAACACACAGGGACCTATAAAATACATTATCTCAATTACAATTTCTAAGCAAAATTTTAGCATTTTCTATTTGATTTTCTTTTAAAATTATGGATGAATTCATCTTGAGAAAATGATCCTAGTCTATCTTAAAATAATATTTTATGATATGTTAATTCATAAAACCCACTTGTTAAAATACAAAAATTAGTAACCTGTAAGAATTAGTGATTATTAAATAGTCTACATAAAGATATATTTAAAATGAGGTCCTTTTATAATTTTCAATGAATATTCAGTTGTACACAAGGCAAATAAATGTATTGAGAATATAACTGATCTCTCATCAAAATTGCTTGCCTGGACTTTGGTCAAAAGGACCCCTCTTCACCCTGCTTTGATAAGTACATAATCAAAGTTACACCTACAAGGGATGCAACTTGTTCATTTAAGTTGATTGTAACAATTTTATTGAGGCATATTTATATGTACTTTTATATAAAAAATTCAATGATTTTTAGTAAATTTTCAGAATTTTACAACAATTACTACAGCCTTGAATACAGATTAGTCTAGTTCCATGAATCTTTTGTAAACTAAGGTGAAAAAATATTCAATGTCATTTACTTATGAACTCATAAAAATTTATATCTGACATATTTTATGTGAAGATACTGAGATAGATATGAGGATACAATGATATAGTAATCAACAAAAATAACAGTAGTTAACAATAAATGTGTTCTTCCTGTGTTTCAGACACCATTCTAAGTGTTTTATATGTGTTAATACTTTTACTTCTTACAACAACCCAAGGTATTTGAATAAACTGATCACAAAGCATTAGAAAAATCTGCCTGTGTTTACTCAATTAATAAATGATGCAGCAGAATATCTTAAATGAGCTCAATAATCCCTCTGCAGAAAATTAAAGCTAATAATAAAATAAATCCTCATTATCCATATCCCTCTGTAATGAAAGCTCCGTTGTCCTGCATACCTTCAGAGAGAGAGAGACAGAGAGACGCTGTCTCTACATCTTATCCCTAATTTTATCTTTTACCACCTCCAACCATGTTCCATCCCTCTTGCTCTGCTGAATTGCTTCCTCAAAGCTATTAGAGACTGCATGTTATCAAATGCAGTAGTCAGCTCTCAGGAGCGTTCTGTTCTAAGTATTTACAACTCTTTTCTTTAACAGCTGTCTTCTTTAGGATTCTGTAATACCATAATGTATTGATTTTAGTTCTAGTTTGGCTTCTTATGGCTCTTTTCTGTTCTCGACTTGAGCAACCTCTGAATGTTATTGGTCCCTAAGATGCTGTCTTTAGCTGCTTATTTTCTTTTCATTCTAAATGCTCTCCCTAAATGATCTGCAGATTTTGAAGCACAATATTTACACCATTGAAAACTGCATTCCTATATGATCTATCCACCTTCAAAACTCATCTGTTTGACATTTCTTTTTGGATGTGTATTACCCATCTCAGTCCTAATGGAACAAAAACTGAACTCCTTTTATTGCATCACACAAACACATTCTTCTTTATCTCAATTTTAGTGTAACAAAAACAGAACTCTTTATTGCATCAACCCAAACACAAACAGTTTTCTTTAGTCTTCAAGTCTCTATATGTATTCCTCTGCTGTATAATATTTCTGAACAATCATTCCACCACTTGCTAACTTCTCTTCAGTATTAGGAGGCTGAATTTTATGATAGGTGATTGAAACAGTCTCTCTCTCTCTCTCTCCAAAAAAAAAAAGAGTACCATGCTGTGAACTGACCATGAGGCTGCTAGGATTAGTAAATTAGCATTGTAACAACAAACACAACAAACTCAATCCTATCATCACAAGGAAATGAATTCCACCAACAATTGAATGAGGTTAGAAGAAGACCTCAAGCTCCACATGAGAACCAAAGCTGAGCTGATACTTTGTTGCCATTTTGTGAGACCTGTACAGAGGACCCCCAGACTTCTGACCCACTGAAACTGTGAGATCATAAATTAGCATTGTTTTATACCAATGACTTTGTTGTCATTTGTTACACGGTAACAGAAAATTAAGCAGGGAAGTTGCTCAGTCTTGTCCGACTACTTGCGACCCTATGGACTGTAGCCTGCCAGGTTCCTCCATCCATGGGATTTTCCAGGCAAGAATACTGGAGTGGATTGCCATTTCCTTCTTCAGGGGATCTTCCCAACCCAGGGATTGAAGCCAGGTCTCCCACAGTGCAGGTAGGCTCTTCACTGTCTGAGCTACCAGGGAAGCCCTTTTCTTCTGGGGAAGAAAATTAAGCAAGTCTGGTGGTTTTTCTCAGTTTTCATTTTAAATATTCTGATTCTCTCTCATTGGTATTTTTGCTGTCACTACTACTGATCTCACTTCATCACTTCTAACTATTATTTCCTGAGGACCTTCTCTGCATTACATACATACTCTGCATACTTTTAAAATATTTTTAATACTTTTTAGATTGAAGCAAATCAATTCTCACTATCCTAAGATGAAAGGAATCACACTTTAATAGCCATAATCCCTACTTAATAGATTGTCAAAAACTTGGTCATCTCCCATTTTCCCTCAGATATTTTTGAACAGTCCTTAGAGTTCTCAGGTCCCTGAGTATCTACTGCTCCATATTACTCATCAGGCCACTACATTACACCTCTGATGCTGCTGAACTCTGAATTTTTTTTTCCCCACAATGGGTCATATTTTCTCCTTCTAATTACCATCACTGTCAATGTCATCATGGATTTTGATAAAGAAGATCCAATCCAAATTTTGCTACTCAATTAAAATTTTAGAGCCAGTCCCCCCATAACTGCTTTTATTACAACTTAGACAAAGTTATATATGTTAAAAATATTCTACTGAAATTTTAGAAAGTGGAAGAGAAAGACCAGAAAATAGCATACAAATACTCTCTGGACTCAACATACAATTAATTATTTTAGTAAGCCAGTTTCCAAATCTCTAAACTGCTAGCTCAAATTATATGATGGTATTTTCCCCAACTTCCATTTATAATTCTTATCACTTTTGTGTTGGTAAGTGGTATTTCTAAATCACAGAAACCAAATATAAAATAAGTAAGGAATCACAGCAAGGAGTCTAAAGAAATACAGCAATAAGAAGATAGCTTTAGGAATAAATGGAAAACAGAAATTTAATACCCTCAGGTCTATGGATTTTTCTGCTGTATGCATTTGCTTTGTTCTTTACTTTCTATCTGAAGGTTGAATTTGTCTACTTCTTTAGTTCAGGCAGTCAAAAATATGGCTGATGGAAATTTCTGAATTTTACATGATGTAGCTTCAGACACACCTAGAGATTAATTCCTTCCCTCAGAGTCAGTTCCGAAGTTCCAAAGATGAATGCCAATTGCCCCAGAATTAGTTATATTCCCCTCTATGAACCACCCAACTGAGCAATACTGTGCCATGAAGATGACACATTATATTAACATTCACAGTAACCATGTAGATTGTGTGTGTGTGTGTGTGTAAAGGTAGGTGGGAGTGAGCAGAAAGTTTAATGTGGACCAATTTTCAGAGATTCTGTGATTAGTAGTACTGCTACTGGCATACTGAGTACAAACAACCTCTATAACTAACTCATGGCATATAGGCTCTTAACTCAGGTTTTGCCCCCTGTCTCACTATAAGAAACCAACCAGAAAATACTAAGAACATGCCTTTATTGGGCACTATACATTTCTTAGAACTTCAATCCATAGGATTTACTTGAGTTCACTTAAGAAACAATTATTAGGTACTTGGCTCTACTCTGTGTTGAGGTCTAAAATATAGAGACAATTAAGAAACAGTTCTTCCCATGAGCATCCAGCCTAGAAATGGAGGCAGGCACATAATTGATATTTCAATGCAGCGCACTGAGGAGGAAAAAGCTCAAGGTGCAGTGAAGAAGCAAATAAAAGAGCTATCAAATCTGCATGGGTGGTTCAGTAATGATTTCCTGGGCCAGAATGGGAGCTGACCCAGGTTTACTGCTGAAAAAAAAAGCCAGAAAATAAAAAATTCAAGAAATTGGACAGTACAGGTGAAACAAAACCATGTGCAAAGACATAGAGATATCAGACAGCATGAGAATGTAGACATTTATTTATACCAATATTGATTTTTTTAAAAATTAAAGCTAGTTTAACTTTTCATCAAAGTAATGTATGCAGGAAGTTTAAAGAGTCAATTAGTTCGACAAGGCTGATTATGAAAACATTTGCAGGTCCTAACCATTTAACTCTCTACAGAGGCAAATACATAAAACTCTTTTAGCTAATTCTGTAGTGTTTACGTCTATATTGATAAATAATATGCTTATGTAACCACTTATTGATTTTTCAGTACTAGTCTTTATCTATTGACTTCCTAAATGAGAATTTAACTTTCCTTTACCACCTTGACACACTCATTCTCATAATTCTCTCTCTTTCTCTCTCTGTCTCACACACACACATACACACTCCATCTTCTAACATAGTTATAATTTTTGCTAAAACAAGATGGTATTAACAGTTTGAATATTAAACATACTATATTTTGGTTACTGTGTTTCCTCAAAATGTTATTAGTTATTAGTTTTCCCCTTAGAGCTTTTAATAACTATATATATATATATATACTTATTTTGCATTCACAAAAACACTATGAGCTAGTATATAATGAACTACTATTATGCCTACTTCACAGTAAAGAAACTAAGGGTCAATAAATTGTCTAAGGTCACACAGGTAGAAAACAGTAGATTGGTGTTTGAATTCAAAGACTCTAGGACCAACATCCAGTTGTGCATTTAACCATGATTTTTATGATGATTCTCAGTTGGAATAACATTTCTGATATTTTTTGTTATTGATCTAGCCTTAGCGCTTATGACATTGTCACTTTAAATCCCCCTCCTACTGTGCCGAAAAATTGATGCTTTTGAACTATGGTTTTGGAGAAGACTCTTGAGAGTCCTTTCGACTGCAAGGAGGTCCAACCAGTCCATCCTGAAGGAGGTAAGTCCTAGTGTTCATTGGAAGGACTGATGCTGGAGCTGAACTCCAATACTTTGGCCACCTCATGCGAAGTGTTGACTCATTGGAAAAGACCCTGATGCTGGGAGGGATTGGAGGCAGGAGGAGAAGGGGACAACAGAGGATGAGATGGCTGGATGGCATCACCAACTCGATGGGCATGAGTTTGAGTAAACTCTGGGAGTTGGTGATGGATAGGGAGGCCTGGCGTGCTGCGGTTCATGGGGTCACAAAGAGTCGGAAACGACTGAGAGACTGAACTGGACTGAACTGAACTGAACTGAACCTACTACGTACATCCTTTCTCTATACATTCAAAACAATAATGTGTCCTGTAAATTTTATCTTTTGCCTGGAACCTTCTCATTGGCTTCAGAAGAGACTGGTGGTTCTTGAGTTTTCCATGTCTGTTAAATAGTCTTAATTTCCAGCAATTCTTTCTTGTTATCTGAGTGTTTTATAACAATTTGCCCTTATTTCAAGGCAGCTGCATTTTTAAAAATTTCTCCTTCTGAATGGTCCCTCTTTCTACCAGGTAACTTTTTTGTTTGCTTGTTTTCTGCTATTTCTATCAGAGCCTAATGATTTGAGTCTATCCCCTTGTATTTAAGACAAGTCATCTAAAAGATAATTAGATCTTCTGAGTGTACAGGATGTGTTTTCTTCTGTGATCTTTACTAACGCATGATCTCCTCAAAGGTTTCCTCACAGAAATTGATGTGTCAATGCCTTATCTTGTCATCTGCTTTTGAGAGAACTCAAATTCTTTATAAAATGTATAAGCTTTTACTTTATCATCAGGTTTCTGGAATGGTACCACCTTCTTCAGTATTATACCTTTAAAAACCTTTCTTCAAAGGATCAACATTCTGTCTTCTGGCACTATGAAAATGTAGTTGCTCATTCATTGTAAGAGGGGGAAGGGATCTAAAATGGAGTAAGACTCCATCTTAACAGTCTTTCAGTTTTATTTTTTTTAATTTTTAGTGCATCCTCATGCTTCTACTTCCAGAGCTAACTGATGCCAACAATCTTGAACCTTTGGGGGATCCTGTGATTCATGTAGAATTGCTTCTGTATATTCTCGCTTCCAGCTTGGGATTCAGCTTCCTCCAGCCTTCTAAGCCATTTACTAATCACCTGTCATCCATCTACCTCTAGCCTCCCCCCACACCCATCAGTTTATTTATTAAAATTCCATTACCATTTTGTAGGTTTTAGGAAAGTACTAAAGACATATACTCGTACCTTATTATTATTTGGTCAGAATTGTTAGTCTATATATTTTATTCTGATTTATGCTTTACTACCCAGGTGCATGAGACTTCCCAGGTGGTGCCAGTGGTAAAGAGCCCACCTGCCAATGCAGGCGATGTAAAATATGCAGGTTCAGTCTCTGAGTTGGGAAGATCCTGTGGAGGATGGCATGGAAACCCACACCAGTATTCTTGCCTGGAGCATCCCTTGGACAGAGGAGCCAGGAGGGCTCAGTCCATAGGGTTGCAAAGAGCCAGATATGACTGAAGTGACAGCATCCACACATACATTCAGGTGAAATGACACCTGGAGTCACTGAGACACAGACACCTCTTTGCATAACATTTTGTCTAACATCTGTTGTGTAATTGTCAAATTGATTTATAAGAATGTAGGCCACACAATCATGACTCAAGCCTTGGAGTTAATAAATATCTGGCCATATTACCATAACACATTTATAAAGCTTTATTTTGAATTTGTTCTAAAAATACAGTTGAAGAGTATAATGATATTTTAAAAAACCTTATTTTATGTTACAGTTTCCTTGTAACATTTACATAATTTTGAGTCAGATTTTTTTTTTCATACACCCAATTTACCACCTCCAATCTGCAATCTGGGAAACAATAGCTTTCTCTTGGCACTTTCTAACCTCATAAGCCAGTAAACCTTTGAAATATAAACTTAGGTTAAAATTCAGTTGACAAGTGATTTGGCCACCTCTGTTTTAGAATCTGTAGCCAACAATAGTAAGAACACGTTTGTAAGGAAAGTAATCAGGTATGATTAAAGTGCAAGAAACCAGAAGACAAACTACTCAGTTATTTTACAGAGTATATATTTTCTGCTTTGCTTTAAAATTTTCTTTATTTCTTAATTTGTGGAAAATTGCTTTACAATTTTGTGTTGGTTTTTGCATACAACAGTGTGAATCAGTCATAATTTTATACATATCCCTTCCCTCCTGAGCTGCCCTCACCTCCCCCGATCCCACCCCTCTATGTCATCATAGAGCGCCAAGCTGGGCTCCCTATGTTATTTTGCAATTTTCCACTAACTATCTATTTTAATACAGGACAGTGTATATATATCAATGGTACTTTCTCAATTCATCCCACCCTCATCTTCCCCCACTGTGTCCACAAGTCCCTTCTCTACTAGGTTCATCAGTAGCATTTTTCTAGATTCCACATGTATGTGCTAATATATGCTTTCCTTTTCTGACTTATTAATACTTCACTCTGTATAAGAGGCTCTACGTTCATCCACCTCACTACAACTGACTCAGATGCATTCCTTTTTATGACTGAGTAATATTCCATTATGTAAATGTACCACAAGAAGTATACTTATTAAAACATATTTTTGTTTCTATAGTATACCTTGAGGAAATACAAAATGAGAGAAAAACATTGGATATTCTCACAGTCAAATTATACCTGTCATCAAAAAATAAGAAAAGCAGTTCTGTTTGTATAGACCATAGGAAGTGTTGACTAAATACCCATAACTGAATTACAAATTAAATTATACTGTTTTCATATTAAGTATATTTAACTTGTAAAATGTAAATTGGTCATTATTTTACTTAATTTATACAAAAGTTATTAATTGCTATATGCAAAGCATTTATACTTAGCATTTTGCAAACATTGTTTTACTTAGCCTCCACACCAAACCTATGAGTTACATGCTGAGGCACAGAAAATTTAAGTATATATCCAACTTCATACAGCTAATATTATAGAGTCAAGGTTATAGAATCAAGGCCCAGGCAATATGGATTTAATTTTTCTTACTACTTTTATATGGAAACCTTAATATTGAAGAGAGGCAGATGAATTGTTTTTAATAACAATGATGAAGATGTTCCAAACACTAAAGATGATTGTTTACATTGGGAAATTCTGTGTGTGTCATATTTCTATGGTGTGTGAGTGTGTGCGTGTGTATTTTCTTGCCCAAACACTTGTTCTCAGGAGATCAGATTTGGTGGGGGAGATTTTCTTTACATATATGAGTGGTCAGACTATAAAAAGGAAATGCACTGTGTTTTGCCACCACGTTGTATGAACTGGGCTTTGCTGTTGCACATGCCTTAGACTGAAGAAGACTCAACCATGGGAATTGTACTACCACATGTTAAAACTGTCTTTCCATCTGGGTTCAATCCTGACACATGCCTTTGAAACATGATGAGATTTTCTGAGCAGCAGGATTTCAATTCTCAATCAGTCTATAAAGCGATTGATACTGAAGCTGGATTTGAGAAAGATGATTTCTCTCTTCCTGCAACCTATATATCTACAGAGCTTAGACTCCTTCTTGGCAATGTGGAGATAATAGAATTGTCCCTAGATGTGGGACTTTGCAAATTGTTCATGCTAACTTGGATCAAAAGATAAAGAGCAAGAAATTGTGTGATCCTGTAAGCCAAGTTAGATCCTCAGAGTAACTGTTTCTAGGAATCAATTCTTTGATGTGCATGTCTATATCATATTTTCAGCCATGTTGCTGACAACTAGAAAAGGTAGTTTCCCCTCTCTGAGTTTGGTGTGGATGTGTTAGCAGTGGCCATGTAATAAAAAGCATCTGTAGGATGCAGAACTGTGGACATAAAAAGACATTGGTGATGAAGGAGGTGCAAAATAAAATAGCTACATAATCCATTAGCTTGAAAAATCTCTGACGAATCTAAGAAATGTTGTGAGGCAACTGATTCTGGGTTATTATGATACTGAGAGACTTGACATAAGACCTGTATTTTTAATAAAACAAACTACAAATGTCTTGGTACTTACAGTTTTAAAGACCCATGATGTGCCAAGCACCAATAACAAATCTGATATGCAGAAAATCTAAATGACAGCCCAAGAGCTCAAAAACAGCATGAGTTAGTGATGAAACTGTTCAGACGTCTGGTAGTATGCTCATCTATAGCTATATATTGTTACCCAAATTACCCAACATTTAGATCTCTGCTGTGATATGAACTTGTGAATTAATAAATGTAGCATTAGACTACAGTCAATAAAAACAATAAATCTCTGTCAGTTCTAAGTTTGAACTTCACTTACTGCCCAGCAGGACAGAAGAGGAATACAGCCACTGACTGCTTACTTCAATATCTAAGAATGATAAATCCCTTTATTTTTATTCTGCTTTTAAAAAATCTCTAGAAGTCAATTTTATTTTCCATTTTGCACAATGCATCATTCCAGGATCAATTTTGAGTGTTAAAAAAAGCATTTTAGACTAAATACAAATTATAGTGAGCTTTAAAAGTACTTGTTTCAATTCACGAGATTTTAGCAATAACATATTGTGTATGATTTCAATTATAGCACTTGTATTATTGTGCATCATTAATGACAGTAATTTCTCCTCTCCACACTGCCCTTTTCATTGTTCTATGGGCCTTCAAGTAGAACGAGAAAGCTCCAGATGTGAGTAAGGGAAAATGTCACAAAGGCTGAACTCGCTTTGGGGTTCAGACCACTGCATGGGCCATATTGTGGTCAATGATGTGTAAAGGACAAATCAAAATGTATGGATGGAAACAGAGATGATTTTAAGCTGCGGTGTTCCCACATTGATCATGTCACTTCAACAACATGAAATTCAGTTGTTTCATCTGATACCTTAGGATAGTTTGTGTGTGTGTGTGTGTGTGTGTGTGTGTATTTAAGGCTGTGCTGGGTCACTGTAGCTTTGTGCAAGCTTTCTCTGGTTGCAGTGAGCGGGGGCTACTCTAGTTGTGGTGTGCGGGCTTCTCTTTGCAGTGGCTTTTCTTCTTGTGGAGCATGGGCTCTGGGGTACGTGGCTTCAGTGGTTGCAGTTTCCTGGCTCTGGAGCAGAGGCTCAGTACTTGTGGAGCACAGGTTTAGTTGTCCCATGGTATGTGGGATCTTCTTGGACCTGGGATCAAACACATGTTCTCTGTATTGGCAATACACTGAGCCACCAAGGAAGTCCAAGGATAATTCTTAATTTAGATAAAAGGTTTTTATCAATGCAAAGCAAATCACCCTATTAGTTAATGGCTTGAAGCATCATTTAATTAGCTCTTAATCAGATAGTTCCACTGGTCTGAGTTGGCTTTTCTGGGCTTGGAAGATCTAGAATGGCCTCATACAGGTCTGCCCTCAGCTAGGCTCTCTGGTGAAGCTGGACCTTCCAGGAAGTTAGCTCAGGTTTATATACATGATGAAGGAAAAGTTTCCAGAAGCAGGAGAAGGCCAGCCCTAATGTGCAAGTACATTTGAAAATATGCTTTCATCGGGGGTGCTAATGTCCTATTGGCCAATTAAGACACATGGCCAAATCCAAATAAGATGGAGAAATTAACTCCCCTTCTTCACAGGGACACCTTCAAAAAGATTGTGGCCTTTATTTGTGGTTGCCAGGAAAGCCGTTTTGTAAATTAGTGAAAATTAATGCAAAGTGTTTATCATGTAAGAAAAGCTAAATATGTCATTGTTAATATAGTTTACAAATCATGCATCATTATTTATTATTTAACAACATTTATTAGGAAAATGGGCTTCCCAGGTGGCTCAGTGGTAAAGAATCCTCGTGTCAATGCAAGAGACATGGGTTCAATCCCTGGGTTGGGAAGATCCCCTGGAGTAGGAAATGACAACCCACTCCAGGATTCTTGCCTAGGAAACCCCGTGGACAAAGGAGCTTGGTGGGCTACAGTCCATGGGGTCACAAAGATGGGGACCTGACTGAACAACTGAGCATGCACACATTGGGAAAATGAAATGTTAGGGTCTTCAAATTATAATAACAATGAATAATAGCTTTGAGCATAAACCTTTGTACATTTACTCAAGTATTGCTGAATAAGAGCCACTGATAAGCATGAGCAGTTATTTTTACATGAGGAATTTGGAGCAGAGAATATGTCCTTCCTAGATTTCTGTGATTTTTTTCAACATTTAACTTTTCCTTCTAAAGACATACCTATTTACCTTTGAAATCACAATTACCAGGAATTCAGGGACTTCCTTTGTGGCTCAGATGGTAAAGAATCTGCCTGCAATTTAGGATGCTGGGTTTGATCCCTAGGTTGGGAAGCTCTCCTAGAGAAGGGAATGGCAACCCACTCCAGTATTCTTGCCTGGAAAATTCCATGAACAGAGGAGCCTGGTGGGCTATAGTCCCTGGGGCCACAAAGAGTTGGACACGACTGAGTGACTAACACTTTCACTTTCATGGACTTCCTAAATAGCAATTAAGGATATATTTACATGATATTGAAAGTTTTAGTGGTTAGAATTGTAATCTTTATCATGGCCTCCATTTGTCTGAATCAATGGCATTTATTTCACATTAAAGCCTCCTCAAACTACAAGTGACAAATGAAAATGATTTGACTATTCATCCCCAAATAAGAAAATGTCCTTGAGTTGAATGACACACCCTCTGTCTCAATAATCTCACCCAGTTTTATATCTGTAAAAATAGCAATTGGCTGTTGACCTCCAGATTTCAGCTTTAGTATAGGTGTCTGTCCTAAGCTCCAAATTTGCCTAACTACACTGTCCTATTTTTGAGTTGTGCTCTAAACCAATTAGAATTTAAATGGCTAAAAGACTCCCTGTATGCCTTGCTCATCTTTACACTATAGAGGATTCAGTAAATATACCATACTATATAAAATGCTAAGCAAAAGTGTTTGAAATGAAAATTGCCTGAGGAAATGTCCTTCTAAATCCCTTCACTTCAATGTTTAAGTGCTTCTCTCTAAGCTTTCATATCACTCCAATACCATCTAAAGTGGCATTTTCTAAACTTGGCTTGAATCCTCTCTGTCATATCATGTTGGCTCTTGCAACTGCCAGACGTAATCCCTGATTTTGCCAAAGGTTGCTCTGCACCTGGGTTCTCTGGCTGCAGCCAGAGGGCCAGATATAAGAAGTCATCCTGGCAGTCTCCTGTTGGTTGGCTAGAGAATTGATGTTATTTTCCTGGATGTTTTATTGTATACAGAAGTGTTAATGCTTTCCTTTCTTTTGTGAGCAAATCGCTATATTCTTTGAGTTGATGTGTAAATGATAATGTGGCCAGATGCTCTCAGTCACTCCTTATATATTTTAAAGAACAAATATTAACCACCTTACAAGGTGACTGTGGGGATTACAGATAAATATGATACTTTAATATTCTTCCTAAATTGATATATCATGTGTACAGGTTAGCTTAAATTTCATTCAGTTAATTCCTCTGAAATAACTTCACTGCACTAGTCAATTTTTGTCTGGCTAGAGAGTCCTCAAAGTAAATAAATAAATTAAAATACTATATCCTTTTCTTTGAAGGGACTTGTGGTCTAATGATTCATTAAATAGCATTAAATAGCTTTTGCAGGCATTCAATACTTTAGATTCTTTACAGTGCTTTCATATGCATTACCTCGTGAGTCCAACATAACAAATCAGTGAGGTAGACCAAAAGGTAATTATTTACCCCGTTAAAAAAGAAAGAAGTAATTGCTCACCAAGGACATAAATTATCCCACTTAAGTTTACACAGTATTAAAATATTGAATTTCTGTGAAATAGATGAGTGCTTTCTCCACCACAGAAAACACATTTTAGAAAAGGAAAATTGATTTTCACTTGAAAAGATATACTTTAATGTATGGATAACCATGGATAACCGAAATAACATTTCAGTGTTGAAAAAAAAAAAGCAATAACAGAAATCAGTCTCCTTGTTATATCAATTCTGTCTTCCATATCTAATTTGATCATTCTTTTATCTATGTCTAACCTCAAATAAGTATTTATTTTTATGTCTCCTATCAAAGATATTAAGAAAATACACCTGGCAAGGAGGTAGGATTTATATTGAACAGATATGTATTAAAATGCTAGTTCATTCACTTAATAGATATGTCATCTTGAGTACATTGAATATCTTTTCTATACATTGATATGTATCTGTGAAAATGAAAATAATCACATTTAACTTGGAGAAATTTTGTGATTTATGCAAAGCAGCTACAAACAATAGTGACTTGAAAAATTCATGTTTCTCCTTACCCCTTCATTCCTCCTCACTTGTCTCTATTTCACTTTCTTTTTGAATACATAGTATATTTGTTTTGTATTTTGAGGTTCAAAGAGGAAACTTATTACAGACACAATTTTTTTTGTTTGTTTAAGCAACTTGTACGACAATGAAAAATTTAGTGCACAGCAGTCAATGATATATGATCTCTCAAACATTTCAACCATGTGACTCTGTGATGGTAAAAAATAATGTATACCTATGGCTGCTTCATGTTGATGCCTGGAAGAAACTAACACAATTCTATAAAGCAATCATCTTTCAGGTACAAAAATAAATAAATCTAAAATTTAAAAAATAATGATTACAAAAGCAACAACGCATACAGCCTGTATCACAGACTTGGTAGATAGTCATAAAACCTCAAGCTCTAAGAGCTGTATTTATAGGAACGAAAAAGTGGCAGATATATTTACTTGAATTTACATCTGAACATATGCAAATTATCTTAAGACAATTAAGTAAACTCCATTTACTTATTCTGGAGTCAAACGTCTCATTTTAGAGCACATTATTCCTACAAGAGTTACCTGTGTTAATTTAGTGAATGTGAGTAATAACCCTAAAGGATAAGACACCCATCCTTCCGGAGTTGGTGATGGACAGGGAGGCCTTGCGTACTGCAGTCCATGGGGTTGCAAAGAGTTGGACATGACTGAGCGACTGAACTGACTGACTGACTGAAGGTGGAATGGAGACTACTGATTTTCACTGAAGGAAATAGCATGGTAAGATTCCCATTAATGTGAAAGTTTTGAAAGCAGAACAGTCTTGGCCTGGAGACAAGAGATGTACGTGACTCTCCACTGCCTTCATTTTAGCCTGTCTCCCATTGCTCTGGAAATCTCACACAGGCTTGGATCACTATCAAAATAACTTACAAAGCAAAACTTCCATTAGAAATCATAGTGCCTGTTGTAAACTCTGTCTTAAGTTCACATCTCTGAGTCTGAACAAGTGAGCCTAGGAGCTTGTTAAGTTGCCTCAAGAAAATCTGCATAGATTTTTGAGACATGATATAAATCCAAGTAAATATGTCTACCACTTTTCAGTTCAGTTAAGTTCAGTAGCACAGTCGTGTCCGACTCTTTGCGACCCCATGAATCGCAGCACACCAAGCCTCCCTGTCTATCACCAACTGCTGGAGTTTACTCAAACTCATGTCCATCGAGTCAGTGATACCATCCAGTCATCTCATCTTCTGTCGTCCCCTTCTCCTCCTGCCCCCAATCCCTCCCAGCATCAGGGTATTTTCCAGTGAGTCAACTCTTCACATGAGGTGGCCAAAGTATTGGAGTTTCAGCTTCAACATCAGTCCTTCCAATGAACACCCAGGACTGATCTCCTTTAGGATGAACTGGTTGGATCTCCTTGCAGTCCAAGAGACTCTCAAGAGTCTTCTCCAACACCACAGTTCAAAAGCATCAATTCTTCGGTGCTCAGCTTTCTTCACAGCCCAACTCTCACATCCATACGTGACCACTGGAAAAACCATAGCCTTGACCAGATGGACCTTTGTTGGCAAAGTAATGTCTCTGCTTTTTAATATGCTGTCTAGTTTGGTCATAACTTTCCTTCCAAGGAGTAAGCGTCTTTTAGTTCATGCCAGTATGACTCTTGATTTCTAAAACATTGTGTCTATCTATCAGAATAATTTTATTATTATATTTATATATTGAATTAATTGAACTAATTAAATGAATATATTAAATATATTTATATATTAAATAATATATATATTTAAAAATATATAGACTATATTTATATATTGGCAATTATATTTCCAATTATTATTAATTTTGACCATCAGAAAGTCACTGAGGTTGAAATGTCTGGAAATTTTCATATTAAATGATTATTATTGATTGATTTATATTTAATGAAATTTCCTACTCCAATTCCTACAAATTGACTCCAATTTCCTACATAAGTCATTAAATTTAAAAAGTACTCCTTGATGATCATGAATTCTCACTTTATTATTAAAATATTTAATTTTACATATTTTAAATTTATTAGTGAATCTTATATTTGTAGTGCAAATACCAAATAAAACTATAATGGAAAAACCCTTATATATTTAAATTAATCAAATAAACATATTTTAAAAGAATGTCTGCAAATTCTTTTTACTAATGAACAGCTCATATGAGCCATGCTTTTACCAATTATTTTGATTTGTGAAAGGCAGAGACAAAGAGCAGAAATTGAATAAAAAATATTATATCTTATTTGTTAAGGAAGATCTTAGTATGTATGCATGCAGGTTCAGACACTTCAGTCATGTCTGACTCTTCAACTCTATGGACTGTAGCCCACCGTGCTCTTCTGTCCATGAGCTTCTCCAGGCAAGAATATTGGGAGTCATTTGCCATGCTCTCCTCCAGAGGTTCTTCCCAACCTGAGAATCAAACTTGGATCTGCCTGTGTCTCCTGCATTGCAGGTGGATTCTTTATCCACTGAACCACCTGGGAAGCCCAAGGTCTTAGTTTATTACCTTTTATAATATTAAGAAATCCTACAAAAAATATTAACCAATAAAACAGTCACAGGCTTTAACCCAAGTTAAGGAAATTCATTTCAAGCTACAAAAATTCTAATAAATTCAATGTTTATTGAGTTCTTATTATGAACAAAGCACTGTGATCTGCAAAAAAAAAAAAAAAAAAGACATGTCCTTTGCCTCATTTAAAGGTACCATAATATATAGGTGAAAAGATATTGGTAAACTAGTGAAACTTAGAAAACTTTTGTAAATAATGTCAAGAACCATCATATTACAGGGCAAAAGAGAGGGAGCAGTGGATATCTCTTGTTCCATGGAGACTGCAAATTGAAAAAAACAGAGCTCTGAAATGATGCCAACAGTGTAAAATGGAAATGCTACCACTCATGAGAAGCTCCTTTTGACCTTCCTAAGGAAAATTTGATTTTATGGCTGGCTGGATTCTTGCTTCATTTTGCAGGAGTCTCTTTCCTAGTTCCTTCCTGCACAGCCAGGTACAAGTAACTCATGCATGAACAGCCACCACCCAATCAATCCTAAAATCTGCAGCCAGACCTGAGAAACTATTGGTCAGTTTCCTACAAGTTACCTCACCATCAGATTCAAGACTTAAGCATAACTGAGGTAGCTTCTGTATAACCAAGGGTGTATGATTCATCACACAAAAATTTTAAAAAAGCAAAACTAACCTGTATCCTTAAGGACAGTGGGTACCTTTTGAGAGTGGGGAAAAAAAAGTGTATAAAGGGGCTGAGGACAGTCCCTAGAGTGCTGGTAATTGTCTACTTCTCTTGTGGCTACTATATGAGCTTGCTGACTTTGTATGTATTTATAATTCGTGACTATATTACATGTTGTTGATTTTCAATCACTAAGTCGTGTCCAACTCTTTGTGACTCCATGGACTGCAGCACAACAGGTTTCCCTGTCCTTCCCTACCTCCCAGATTCTCCTCAAACTCATGTCCATTGAGTTACTGAAACTATCAAACCATCTCGTCCTCTGCTGCCCCCTACTCCTCTTGCCCTCAATCTTTCCCAGCATCTGGGTATTTGCAAATGAGTCAGCTCTTTGCATAAAGTAGTCAAAGTATAGGAGCTTCAGCATCCATCCTTCCAATGAGGATTCAGGGTTGATTTCCTTTAGAATGGACTGGCTGTATCTCCTTGCAGTCCAAGGGACTCTCAAGAGTCTTCTGCAACACCACAATTCAAAAGCATCAATTCTTCAGCACTCAGCCTTCTTTATGGTCCAAATCTAATATCCATTAATGACTACTGGAAAAACCATACCTTTGACTAGATGGAATTTTGTTGGCAAAGTGATATCTCTGCTTTTTAAAATGCTGTCTAGGTTTGTCATACCTTTTCTTCCATGGAGCAAGTGTCTTTTAACTTAATGGCTGCAGTCAACATCCAGAGTAATTTCAAAGACCAAGAAAATAAAACCTGTCAGTCATTGTTTCCATTTTTTCTGTGTCTATTTGCCATGAAGTGATAGATTTGGATGTCATGATCTTAGCTTTTTGAATGTTGACTTTTAAGCCAGCTCATTCACTCTTCTCTTTCACTCTCTTCAACAGGCTTTTTAGTTATTTTCTTTCTGCGATTAGAGTGGTATTGTCAGCATATCTGAGGTTGTTGATATCCCTCCCATCAAACTTGATTCCAGTTTGTAATTCAAGCAGCCTGGAATTTTGCATGATGTACTATACATATAAGTTAAAGAAGCAAGGTGAGAATGTATGGCCTTGATGTACTCATTTCCCAATTTTGAACCAGTCCATTGTTGCATTTACAGTTCTGTTGCTTCTTGTCCTATATATAGACTTCTCAGGAGACAGGAAAGATGGTATGGTATTCCAATCTCTTTAAGAATTTTCCATAGTTTGTTGTGATCCATACATAGGGTCACAAAGAGTTGGACACTACTTAGCAAATAAACAACACAGTCAAAGGCTTTCACATATTCAATGAAGAAGAATTAGATTCTTTTTCTTAATCCCCTTGCTTTTTCTATGATCCAACAGATCTCTTGATCTCTGATTCCTCAACCTTCCTAAATCCAACTTGTACATCTGGAAGTTCTCGGTTCACATACTGCTGACATCTAGGTTGATGAATTTTGAGCATTTTGCTAGCATGTGAAATGAGCAGAGTTATATAGTAGCTTGAACACATTCTTTGGCATTGCCATTCTTTGGGATAACAATGAAAATGGACCTTTTCCAGTCCAGTGGACACTGATGAGTTTTCAAGAAGCAAAAGCTAGAATCAAGATTGCCAGGAGAAATATCAATAACCTCAGATATGCAGATGACACCACCCTTATGGCAGAAAGTGAAGAAGAACCAAAGAGCCTCCTGATGAAAGTGAAAGAAGAGAGTGAAAAAGTTGGCTTAAAACTCAACATTCAATAAACTAAGATCATAGCATCTGGTCCCATCACTTCATGGCAAATAGATGGGGAAACAATGGAAACAGTGACAGGCTTTATTTTGGGGGGCTCAAAAGTCACTGCAGATGGTGAATACAGCCATGAAATTAAAAGATGCTTGCTCCTTGGAAGAAAAGTTATGACCAACCTAGATAGCATATTAAAAAGCAAAGACATTACTTTCCCAGCAAAGGTCCATCTAGTCAAAGCTATGGTTTTTCCAGTAGTCATGTATGGAAGTGAGAGTTGGACTATAAAGAAAGCTGAGCGCTGAAGGATGAGTGCTTTTGAACCATGGTGTTGGAGGAGACTCTTGAGAGTCCCTTGGACAGAAAGGAGATCCAACCAGTCCATCCTAAAGGAAATCAGTCCTGAATATTCATTGAAAGGACTGATGCTGAATCTGAAACTCCAATATTTTGGCCACCTGTTGGGAAGAAATGACTCATTTGAAAATACCCTGATGCTGGGAAAGATTGAAGGTGGGAGGCAAAGCGGACAACAGAGGATGAGGTGGTTGGATGGCATCACTGACTGAATGGACATGAGTTTGAGTAAACTCCAGGAGTTGGTGATGGACAGGGAGGCCTGGTGTGCTGCAGTCCATGGGGTCGCAAAAAGTCAGACATGACTGAGTGAGTGAACTGAACTGAATTGAACTGAGTGCAGCACTTTAACAGCATCATTTTTTAGGATTTTAAATAGCTTAGCTGAAATTCCGTCACCTAGTCTAGATTTGTTTGTTGTAATGCTTTCTAAGTCCCACTTGACTTCATGCTCCAGGATGTCTGGCTTTAGGTAAGTGACCACACTATCATGGTTACCTGAGGCATTACATCCTTTCTTGTTAGTTCTTTTGTGTACGCTTGCCACTTGTTCATCTCTTCTGCTTCCGTCCGATCCTTGCCATTTCTGTCCTTTATTGTGCCCATCTTTGCATGAAACGTTCTGTTGGTATCTCCAATTTGCTTAAAGAGATTTCTAGTCCTTCCTATTCATACTGTAGTAAAAATTGTTAATAAAAAAATGTCATTTTCAAGACTTTAATAGTGCTTGTTGTTGCTTAGTCTCTACGTTGTAACCAACTCTTTTTTGACTCCATGGACCATAACACACTAGGCTCCTCGCTCCATGGCAAGAATACTAAGGCGGGCTGCCATTTCCTTCTCCAGGGGACCTTCTTTACTCAGGGATTGAACCCATGTCCCCTGCATTGGCAGGCAGATTCCTTACCACTGAGCTATATGGGAAGCCCTTTAATAGTTCTAGAATCACATCCTTTGGACTTTAATATTACTATCTATGTGAGCTCAGACAATTTGTCTTAGCTCTCTGACTCATTTTTATTCTATATGTAAGGATATGATAATGTTGTAAGTCTCACAGTTTTATTTACACAATTACTTAGTATGATAGCACACATAAATTGGTTAAAATGCTATTTATCATTTAAAAAGCACTTAATAAATAACATTTTTTTGCTGTGGTTTTGTGATATTTCTCTCATTATTTCATTGTTTATTTCTTTCTTAAAGTAATATTTGAACCTTATGAATTCCACAACAGCTTTTATATTTTCAGTTTTCATTAGCATATAGCTCTTAAATTTGTAGTAGTACTGGTAATATAATTTTAGTATCAATGTTATGACAATTCATTGTGTCGCTTTAGGTAAGTCACTTCCTCACAGAAAAACTAAATTTTATATATTTAAAAAACACTGGGTTTAGATAACATGAGAGCAAGAGTTTCAACTTACTCTGAATTTCTAATAAGCATATTATAGGTACATGCACATTGACTAACAAATAACTAGATCCGATAGTAATCATTTCTTTGTTGTATAATCTGCATTTTATATCTTTAGAGTATGTAATCCTTATCTTATTCCATAATAATAAAAAAAAACCTGTAAAACGCTACAGATAAGCACATAGGTGAAATATAACACTCTATTTCCAATGCTATTTTTAGATCATAGGGTAGATACAGATAAACAGATATTTGTATTATTTTTAAACACAGGCGCACACACACACACACACATATATATATATATACATATATATATATAAGCACAAATATAGATGCTTCATTTTATAATCACATGAAGATTTCCCTTTACTGCTTAAAAGCAGGATATGTGTGGACAGCACTTTGTATTCTAGTGCAAGGAAGTCTGCTGAAAAATGATGTCTTTAGAAAAACATTTGAAATGCTTTTTTCAATATGATAAAAGCAAGGATATTTTTAGAATTTTGAGGCTAAAGAAAAAATTTCTTTTAGAGAAAAGAAATACCTCCTTTGTAAGGAGGTATGTTGTAATGTAAGAACTGAAAAGTCATGTTAAGAGAATAAATATAAATACTACTAATTGCGGGACAACTCAATTATTTAAACTGAGAGTGATATTTGGCAGCATAGAAAATATTACAAAAATAACATTTTATGTTTTAATGGCAAACAAGCTGTTTTTCAGTTCAATTCACTCCCTCAGTCATGTCCGACACTTTGCAACCCTATGGACTGCAGCACACCAGGCTTCCCTGTCCATCAACAACTCCAGGAATTACTCAAACGCATGTCCATCGAGTTGGTGATGGACCATGGTGATGGTCCATCGAGTTGGATGCAACCATCTCTTCCTCTGTCATCCCCTTCTCCTCCTGCGTTCAAATCCTTCCCAGTATCAGGGTCTTTTCTAAGGAGTGAGTTCTTCACATCATGTGGCCTGTTCTGTTCAGTCATTCAATGGTGTCCAACTCTCTGAGACCCCATGGACTGCAGCACACCAGGCCTCCCTGTCATCACCAACTCCTAGAGCCTACTCAAACTCATGTCCATTGAGTCAGTGATGCTACCCAACCATCTCATCTTCTGTTATTCCCTTCTCCTCCTACCTTCTTTCCCAGCATCAGGATCTTTTCTAATGAGTCATTTCTTTCCATCAGGTGGCCAAAGTACTGGAGTTTCAGCTTCAGCATCAGCCCTTTCAATGAATATTCAGGACTGATTTTCTTTAGGATGGACTGGTTGGATCTCTTTTCTGTCCAAGGGACTCTCAAGAGTCTCCTCCAACACCATGGTTCAAAAGCTTCCATTCTTCAGCGCTCAGCTTTATTTATAGTCCAACTCTCACATCCGTTAATAACTACTGGAAAAACCATAGCTTTGACTAGATGGACCTTTGCTGGGAAAGTAATGTCTTTGCTTTTTAATATGCTATCTAGGTTGGTCATAACTTTTCTTCCAAGGAGCAAGCATCTTTTAATTTCATGGCTGTATTCACCATCTGCAGTGACTTTCGAGCCCCCCAAAATAAAGCCTGTCACTGTTTCCATTGTTTCCCCATCTATTTGCCATGAAGTGATGGGACCAGATGCCATGACCTTAGTTTTCTGAATATTGATTTTAAGCCAACTTTTTCACTCTCTTCTTTCACTTTCATCAAGAGGCTCTTTAGTTCTTCTTCACTTTCTGCCATAAGGGTGATGTCATCTGCATATCTGAGGTTATTAATATTTCTCCTGTGCTTCATCCAGTCTAGCATTTCTCATGATATACTCTGCAGAGAAGTTAAATAAGCAGGTGACAATATACAGCCTTGAGGTGCTCCTTTCTGGATTTGAAACCAGTCTGTTGTTCCATGTCCAGTCTAACTGTTGCTTCTTGACCTGCATACAGATTTCTCAGGAGGCAGTTGAGGTGGTCTGGTATTCCCATCTCTTGAAGAATTTTCCACAGTTAGTTCTGATCCACACAGTCAAATGCTTTGGCAAGTCAATAAAGGAAAAGTGGATGTTTTTCTGGAACTCTTTTGCTTTTTCATTGATCCAGCAAATGTTGGCAATTTGATCTCTGGTTTCTCTGCCTTTTCTGAATCCAGCTTGTATATCTGTAAGTTCATGGTCAATGCACTGTTGAAGCCTGGCTTGGAGAATTTTGCACATTACTTTGCTAGTAAAGTAATTGCACTAGCAATTGTGCAGTTGTTTGAGCATTCTTTGGCATTGACTTTCTTTTAATTGGAATGAAAACTGATCTTTATAGTCTAAAGATAAATGTATGCATGATTTACTCCTTATGCGAGAACAGCATAAGCCATAATATTATCTCTTTACTCAAAATACATTTATTAAGTATATCCCTCTGAAGCAACTTAGCATGTACTCACCTTATACAACAGTTTCCCAGGTGGCGCTAGTGGTAAAGAACCCACCTGCCAATTCTGGGACGTAAGAGACGCAAGTTCAATCCCTGCGTCAGGAAGTTCCTCTGGAGGAGGACATGGTAACCACTCCAGTATTCTTGCCTAGAGAATCCCATGGAGAGAGGAGCCTGGCAGGCTATGGTCCACAGGAACACAAATAGTTGGATATGCCTGAAATGACTTGGCATGTGTGCACTTTATATAGCAAACCCTTTCAAAGTAGCTGGAGATAACTTCTCAAACAAGGCAGATAAGTGATTTGTTCTCATATAAATTACATTCTAATGAGAAGGATAGACATAAAGAACTAAACAAATAAACAACATAGTTACCAATTCCGATATAACCTATGAAGGTAAAACAAGGTGATAAGACTATTTAGTGATTCTCTGCAGTAATATCAGATACATGTCAAGAATAATTTTTCTGCAGAAGTAATATTTCAGCTGAGAATCGCAGGTGAGAATGAGTCAGACAAAGAAAGTGAATTTCAGTGAAAGAAAATAAACACAAAGGCTTAAAGTTCATCAGCAGAAACAGGATGGAAAGGCCAAGGAAGTCTTTTCCAGACTTGCCACACTTCACACAAGAATCACCTCCTAACAGAGAAATTCCCTGATCCTCATTCTGTCACTGCCTGCTATGGATTCACTGTTACAGACTGAATTGTGTTCCACGCCCCCCCCCCCCAAAAAAAATTCTTATGCTGAGCCAAGTCTCCATTATGATAGTATTTGGAGGTGCAGTCTTGGGGAGATAATTAGGTTTAAATGAGGTCATAAGGGTGGAGCTCCCAGGATGGGATTAGTGTCTTATAAAAGGATAATGGGGCTTCCCTGATAGTTTAGTTGGTAAAGAATCCACCTGCAATGCAGGAGACATGGGCTCAATCCCTGGGTTGGAAAGATCCCCTGGAGAAGGGAAAGGGTACCCACTCTAGTATTCTGGCCTGAAGAATTCCAAGGACTGTAGAGTCCATGGTGTCGCAAAGAGTTGTACATGACTAAGCAACTTTCACTTCACTTGGTTACTTCATTAAAAGGGTAGTGAGACCAAAATTTTCATTCTTGAACATCTGAAGACACAGTAAAAAGATGGTCACGCTACAAACCAGGATGAGAGCTCTGGCGAAAACTCAGCAATGCTGGCATTCTAATGTAGGACTTCTATCTTCCAGAACTGTAAGAAAGAAACTGTTATTTAAGAAACCCAGTTTTTGGGAGCTTGTTAAAGTTGCCTGAGAGCTAAGACATGCTCTTTCCTTTTACTCTGCTCTTCTCTTCCTGGTACTCACAGACTTGTAGCTTTAGCAGTTCTCGCTTTATGTGGTACTGATATGCATGAATTCTGATTACCATCATTTAGTTAGATAACACCAGACTTCCCAAACTACATCATTCACATTTCAATTACTACATTATAGTCACTGGAAATAATTATATGAAGTACAAACTTCACTGCTATCTCTTCTGTCCATGGATTGCTCCATACATAACTAGTACTGTGTGCTAGCTTCTCTCCTGTGATACAGAGCAGTGGCTACAAGACAGAGCTCCCAGTCAACCACAGATCACAAGGGTTAGCAACTGATGCACTGAAACCATTCTGCACCAATACAAGCATCCTGTTTTTCACTTTCGGTACAGTAGTCAATACATCACATGAGATATCAATAATTTTTCTAAAGTAGGTTTGTCTTAGTTGATTTTGGCCAACTGTGGACTAATGTAAGTGTTCAGAGCTAATTTAAGTAGGCTTTCCAGGTGGCTCTAGGGGTAAAGAACCTGCCTGCCAATACAGGATATGTAAGAGATGTGGGTTCAATCCCTGGGTGAAGAAGATCCTCCAGAGGAGGGCGTGGCAACCCACTCCAGTATTCTTGCCTGGAGAGTCCCATGGACAGAGGAGCCTGATGGACTGCAGTCCATGGGGTCACAGAGAGTTGGACATGCTGAAGCAGCTGAGCATACACAGGCTAAGTTACGATGTTTAGTGGGTTAGTTGCATTAAATGCATTTTCAACATATCATGTCTTCAACCTAAGTTGTAAGTCAAGGGCAATCTGTACTTCACAATACAGAAAACACAAAGAATAAAGAGGTGGAAATTGATACAAACTTAGAAAGGGATATAACAATTTGCCAAGTCACAGAAAACACGCTTACTTCATAAATGATGCAACTTGAAGTCAAGCGTACAATATAAACTATCTTTGATAACTTTATTACAAGGCAAGGAAAAAAACACTTTAGTTTCTCAATGTTTCTAATATTTTTCATTATAGTACACTAGGTAAATGTTAGTTTTTTTTTGTTTTTGTAATGATTTTTTTTTAAATTTTTAATTGGAGGATTATTGTTCATTGGAAAGGCTGATGTTGAAGCTGCAACTCCAATACTTCGGCCACCTGATGCGAAGAGCTGACTCATTTGAAAAGACTCTGATGCTGGGAAAGATTGAGGGCAGGAGGAGAAGGGGATGACAGAGGATGAGATGGTTGGATGGCATCACTGACTCAATGGACATGGGTTTGGGTGGACTCCCGGAGTTGGTGATGGACAGGGAGGCCTGGTGTGTGCTGCAGCTCATGGGGTCGCAAAGAGTTGGATGCGACTGAGCAACTGAACTGAACTGATTAACATGGTTGTGTTGTGAATTAGTCATAAGTATATATATGTCCCCTCCCTCTTGAGCCTCCTTCCCGCTTCCCCTGCCCCAGCCCTATCCTGCCATCTAGGTTGTCACAGAGCACGGGCTTAAGCTTTCTATGTTATGCAGCAACTTCCCAATAGCTGTCTATTTTACATATGGTAATGTGTATGTTTCAGTACTACTGTCTGTTTCAACAAAATGTTTAAAGGTCATGGAACAATCATACTTTTCCTTTGATTATGAAAGTCTTAGTTCGAATGTTTCTTTTTGTTTTTGTTTTGAGTTTTTGCTTTGACACTACCCAGAACAGCAAAGATGGTCTGTGTACTTTTTTTTTTTTTCCTTGCTGCTGTCACTCCCCCTCCCTAATGTAAGTGCTTAAAGGAAAGGATTGTCATCTTCTTGGTTTGCTAATGTGTTCTAAGACCCTATAGTAGTTCTGGCATAATAATTGGGAGGAAAGAAATCAACGAATAACCAAGGAAAAGGGAAAAAAAATTGGTGGACAAAATTAGCCTTGCAAAATTTGGATATTATTTTAATGGATAGGAAGTCAATGAAGAAATTTAAGCAGGATATTAACATAATCTGATTTATGTTTAAAGAGATAACTTTAACTTCTTTTTTAGATAATTAAGGTAATGTGGCCAGAAATGGAGAAAAAGGAGAACAGTAAAAAGGTTAGTGCAGTGGTCCATGAGAGATGAAAGTGACTTGATTTAGCATGGTAATAGTCCAAAAAGGAAAAAGCGAATGAATATGAGATTTCCATTGGAAAGTTCAGAAGTCTTGCCTACAGATTGAAAATAAAAAGTAAATGAAAAGTGGAATCAAGGATAACTGCTAGATTTCTGATTGACATAGCTAAATAGATATTGACTCATTTGCCAAGATGGCAGACTCTGGGGGGGAAACAAGATTAAGGGTTAGTGGAGTGGATAAATATGTCAATTTTATTTCAGTGAAGTTTAAAATAGGTTTAAGATATTTGAGTGCAGTTATCAGATATCTGTCTTCTGAAGCTCAGGGTAGCAAACTGATGGGTGGCATAAATCCAAGTGTATATAGAAGCATATTGAAAATTATAGGAATGGATGTTATCTCAGAAGAGAAGGTTCATGCTGAGCTCTGTGGCTGTCGAATAATTGCAAGGTTGGTAGAGGAGTAACAAGAAATAAAATGGTCACTAAATTAAAAATCAGTATCACAAAACCCAATAGATATATATATTTTAAGAAAGATGTGGTCCACTTATTCATATTTTATTGTATCAAATTCAGTACTATGAAGATAAAACATTTCCTATTTGACTGTTTTAGTATGGAGTTTTAGTTCACCTTGACAGAAATGATTTTAGGAGAGTGGTATAGATAAAGTCAGATGTAATTAAATTTAATGTAGTTAATGATTGATTTCACTCTAAGTATACCATCTTGATATTTGTTTTGTTTACACCATGCATACTTTGTTCCTGTAGTCTTTTGGCTCTGTCTCGTTTTGTATTAATTATTTTTACTTTAAGATAGAATTAGATTTACAGAAACATTGTGACCATATTACAGTTCCAACATCCTTCACTTGTGTTTTCCTCGATTATCAAACATTTTGTATTAGTATGATATATGTGTCTCAGTGAAGAAAACAATGTTGGCACACATTATCATTAACTAAAATTCATACTTAATTCTGATTTGCTTAGTTTTTGCCTAATATCCTGTTTTCTTCTCTTACAGAATTCCATCCAAAATGCCACACTATATTTAGTCATTACCTCCTTGGGCTCTTCTTGTCAGTAAGTTTCCAGATTTTCTTATTTTTGATAACTTTGACATAGAAAATACTCCATGACCATCTTTTTAATGTCCTTACTTAGTAGATCAGTCATTTCTCCTACAAACTCTGGTTCCTTTAATTGGAGAACAGTTTTAGAAAACAAGATTACTGTAGTTTTGCAGCAAAACTTGATAGAGAATAGTGTGAATTGCTCAACCTTGCTTTTCTTCTTTGATATTGTGTTGGATATTTTAGGTCTTTTACCTTTCTGTTAAAATTTTAGATTCAATTTGTTGATAAATTGGATTTTATTTGGGATTGTAATAAAAAATAGATCAGATGGGGAAAACATGAACTAAACAACACTAAGCCTTGTAGTCTATGAACATGGAGTATCTATCCATTTACTTATACCTTATTTGATTTCTTCCATATGAGTTATTTTTTACATAGCCCTGCTGCCAAAAAATTACCAGCTTAGCATATTGCCTAAAAAAAGCACTTTTCCTTTACCTTGTTTGTGTTTGCAAATAAAACAATTAATTACTGTCAGTCAAATAGACACACTCATGCCCGAGCACATATACACATCATTTAAAATTTAATATTTGCCCCTTATTCTGTAAGTATTTGTTTGAATTGCAAGAGGTAGTTATTTTTGTCAGGTTTATAAGATTTTATACATAAAAGGCCATTCTCTTGTATGTAGTCCTCTATACTGTGAAAAATGTATATTGTTATGAAAATAACACCACAAACAAGGAATAGGATATTTCCACCACTACCCCTAAAACTTCCTTTATGGCACTTTATCATCAACTGTCCCATCAAAACATATTTGTCCTAGTAGTTATGCTTTTTTTCCATGATTTTCATAACACTCAAACATAAAGTTCATCTGCCTTCTGGCTAATTTCACTTAGCATGTAGGCTTTTTAAAAGACCCCAATGCTGGGAAAGATTGAAGGTGGGAGGAGAAGGGGATGACAGAGGATGAGGTGATTGGATGGCAGCACCGATTCAATGGACATGAGTTTGAGTAAACTCCGGGATTTGCTGATGGACAGGGAGGCCTGGCATGCTGCAGCCCATGGGGTCTCAAAGAGTTGGACACAACTGAGTGACTAAACTGAATTGAACTGTAGGCTTTTGGGCTTCCGTTGTGGCTCAGCGGGTAAAGTATCTGCCTGCAGTGTGGGAGACCTGGGTTCAATCCCTGGGTTGGGAAAATCCCCTGGAGAAGGGAAAGGCTACCCAATCCAGTATTCTCACTGGAGACTTCCATGGACTGTATAGTCCATGGGTTCACAAAGAGTCAGACACGACTGAGCAGTTTTCACTGTAAGCTTTTAGAATCAATGTTATGCATAAATCAGTTGTTGTTGCTCAGTAGCAGAGCTGTGTCTGACTCTTTGCTTGCCCATGGACTGCAGCACACCAGCCTCCTCTGTCCTCCGCTAACTCCAAAGTCTCCTCAGACTCATTCCCATTGAGTCAGTGATGCTTTCCAGCCATCTCATCCTCTGCTGCCCCTTTTCCTTTTGCCTTCAACCTTTCCCAACATCAGGGTCTTTTCTAATGAGTTGGCTCTTCACATCAGTTGGCCAAAGTATTGGAGTTTAAGCTTCAGCATCAGTCCTTCCAATGAATATTCAGGATTGATTTCCTTAGAACTGGCTGGTTTGATCCCCTTTCTGTCCAAGGGATTTTCAAGAGTCTTCTCCAGCACCACAATGTGAAAGCATCAAATCTAAGTAGTCAATCCCTTTTCATGACTGAGTAGCATTTTATTGTCTGGATACAATGTGCTAATGCATTCAAACTATGATAGATATTGGGTTGCACTGGAAAAAGTCTTTGGTCTAGAACACGGATCCCCAGTTTTAAGTTTACCAGGTTGTTGGAAGGTGGCAATGAAATGACCCTGAGTGCTTACTCTGGACCTCCTCTGTGAGTGAAAATTATACAGCAATATGAGTTTTTGAGCTAATAAAAATACTGTTTCAAAAATTGATTTGGAATATTTTAACAATATTTTAGAAATAACTGAAATAGGAAAGATTTGATGGTAAGCCCACCATAGGTAAATAAAAGGTACAACTTCTGGGCTACTTCTGAAATGAAAAAAAAAAGTATTCTTTATTGGAATCTCAGTTTTGCATAAAGCTAAGAATTTAAAAGAGGAAAAACAAATAACAAAAGCTTGCAGATACAAAAACAGTCATCTTGCATGTAATTCTGAGACCACCATTTACCAAATGGGTTTTATTTCTCACAGCCACAGTTGTAAAGCTGCAGTGGATGAAGCTGAAGATTCATCAGGTTAATTAACTTGCTAAAAGTTACTAAGGTGTCAAAGGCTAAGTCAGAATTCAAGTTCAGGGTTGAAAGGGGATAAATTAGGAAAATGAGATCAACATATACACACTACTATATATATAATAGGATTCCCACGTGGCTCAGGTGTATAAGAATCCACTTGCAATGCAGGAGATGTGGGTTTCATCCCTGGGTCAGGAAGATCCCCTGGAGGAGAAAATGCCAACCCACTTCAGCATTCTTACCTGGAAAATTCCATTGACAGAGGAGCTTGGCAGGCTACAGTCCATGGGGTCACAAAGGGTTAGACACTACCAAATGAGTAAACAACAATATATATATATTGCATATATATAAAGTAGATAACCAACAAGGACCTACTGTATAGTATGGAAACTATACTCAATATTTTGTAATAACTTATAAGGGAAAATAATTTGAAAAAGTATATGTGTATATATACACATATAACATAATATATATACTCCTGAAACTAACATGACATTGTAAATCAACTATACTTCAATAAAAGACAATAGATTTTAAAAAATTCAATTCTAATACATTCCAAGAGCCAAACTACTTCCATAATAACATGCTATTATTTTTTCAGATGGTTACTGTGTAGGAAACCTTACCAAATGTGATATATATTGGGGAAGTAGAGTGAAAGCAAATAATAGTAAAATGATTTATTGGTAATAAAATTATTGGACATCCATTCCAAAAGCTTGACTTCTCTTTCTTGAAAAGCCTGCCTACTAAGAAGGGGAAATGAGAAGAAAACACCTAAAACTGACCTAAGTATAGAACTGCTTTTCAAAGACAAAAGGGTAACATGTTTATCAATTGCTTTGTCAAAGAAGAATAAAGTCATACTTGACCTTTGTTTAGGAAATAATTCTATTCCTTTCCATAAAATAACTTCTTTTTCTTCCTCTTTGGATTACTCCTTTTAAATTATATTCCATATTAAAGGTTAAACATTTTCTGCCCATACAATACAGCTATAATTTACAGCACACTGGTATGCTTTTATATTTATATCTTGCTTTAAATAACACATTCCCAGCTGTAGGATCTATTATTACATCTGGCAAAATTGAAATGAGAGCATTAGAAGTTTGAATTTAGTGAGGTGTGAGACCCTTAGGGCCTTTACAGTGCTTTCTTTAAAAGCTAATCCCATATAGAATTGGATTTCTCCAGTGCCCTTGAGCATGTGTGTTTTCTGTATTTCAAGTAATCTAATTCGTGGCTCTTGTTTATATATAAAAGTGGGGTACATTACATGGTTATTCCATCTGCCTTATTTAAAATAAAAGACAGTTTTCTTTATTTTTTATTAAAATAGCATATGCATGCCTCATTCATATTAAATATATTGAAATGTAAGCCTTTTTCACAACAAGTTTCAATGTTTTTATAAGTATTCCGGATGGAGTAATATTATCATATTTATCCCTAGTTCTACCTCCTAGACTAAATTCCTAAATATGGGAATTTATCCCATATTCTACCTCCTAGACTTGATTTCTTAGTTTTAAGTATATCTTCGAATTTATAGTATTTAATCATAGATTTAGATAAAAATCAGGAGGGCATATCATAACAAGAATACCTTTTTCAAGTGTATAAACATATTATACAATTACATATATAATATACAATTATGCACATAATATACAATTTTATTGTGATTAATCTCTTGTAAAGTTCATATTTCAGAATTTATTCTCTATAATACTATGTGATGAGATTACAAAGAATATAAATTAAATAAGATCTAGGCCAGCAGAATGCCACTTAAACCCACATAAGTTTTCTTAAGTTTAACATAATATGGCCGAAGTACTCATGCTCTTCTTATTTTCTGAAAATAAATAAATGTGTCCTTGAAGTAGCATCTTATCTTTTTTCCAATACTATATATTTGGAGTTCATGCAATTTTCCTGTCTTTTATACTGTATTCTATATCTGTGTTTCCTAGATTCTTTAACTTGCAGTTTTGATGAATCTCTCATAAATCGTGTCCAGGAAAGTTAAATTGACAGTTAATAAAGTTAAAAATTATCATCAAATTTCTCTTCTAGTCTCATGAAATTTGGAGAATCTTTGAAAACCGTTCATGGATAAAAACACCACTATTTTAAAACATGAACACCTTGTGGAAATAAGAGTTTTATTTTCTTAAAATGACTTTAAACAGGATCCTGCTTGAATTCACCCAGACCAAAGGTTTTGTAATGGAAGACTTTGTAAAGTTGTATGGAACAGTCAGTTGTTATTTTCAGGGTACCCTTTCGAGCAGAGGGTTAACAGAGAAAAAAATTCAACGTTTCATTTTTCTGACAGACTGAAACAAACTAAATATGTTTTTCTGAATGTACAATATGGAAGTGTGTTCTCATAAAAAAGTAGTTAAAAGGCTGGGAAGTTGGCATGTCTTACTGAAGGATAGATATTCTGAGACACCAGGTACTGGGCAGAGTGCAGGAAATTAAAAGATAATGAGATTGCACAAGTGGAAGTCATAGCAATGTCAAGGGAACACTTTAATACGTACTTTCGCTCTGAGAGTTGAAGACCGTCTGGCAGATCATCAGATCTCCTCTTGGCCTCTAACTCTACCGGGAGAAAAAAGTGAACAATTTGGGGGGTTCACATTTCAGTACCTAGGTCAATAAGATTAAGACAAAGTTCTACCTTTAAGAGGACAGGTGCAATGAGGAGACACTTGGGATGTCAGAGTAATGATCATGACAGCATCAGCATATGACATTACATCATTTCTTCTCTAAAGCATCTCTCTAGGGATTCTAATTGATAAGGCAGTTTAGATTTTGTCTTTTGGTATCTTTATTTATTTATTCATTTATTTTTACGGTCCTAATTTTTTTAATTAATTTATTTTACTTTATAATATTGTATTGGTTTTATGATACATTGACTTGAATCCTCCATGAGTGTACATGTATTCCCCATCCTGAACTCCCCTCCTGCCTCCTTCCCCATCCCATCCCTCTGGGTCATCCCAGTGCACCAACCCCGAGCACCCTGTATCATGCATCAAACCTGGACCGGCGATTCATTTCACATATGATATTGTACATGTTTCAATGCCGTTCTCCCATATCATCCCACCCTCGCCCTCTCCCACAAAGTCCAAAAGACTGTTCAGTACATCTGTGTCTCTTTTGCTGTCTCGCATACAGGGTTAGTGTTACCTTCTTTCTAAATTCCATATATGTGCATTAGTTTACTGTATTGGTGTTTTTTCTTTTTGGCTTACTTCACTCTGTATAATAGGCTCCAGTTTCATCCACCTCGTTAGAACTGATTCAAATGTTTTCTTTTTAATGGCTGAGTAATATTCCATTGTATATATGTACCACAGCTTCCTTATCCATTTGTCTGCTGATGGGCATCTAGGTTGCTTCCATGTCCTGGCTATTATAAACAGTGCTGTGATGAACATTGGGGTACACGTGTCTCTTTCAGATCTGGTTTCCTCAGTGTGTATGCCCAGCAGTGGGATTGCTGGATCATATGGCAGTTCTATTTCCAGGTTTTTAAGGAATCTCCACACTGTTCTCCATAGTGGCTGTACTAGTTTGCATTCCCACCCACAGTGTAAGAGGGTTCCCTTTTCTCCACACCCTCTCCTGCATTTATTGCTTGTAGGCTTTTGGATAGCAGCCATCCTGACTGGCATGTAATGATACCTCAAGTTTTGATTTGCATTTCTCTGATAATGAGTGATGTTGAGCATCTTTTCATGTGTTTGTTAGCCATCTGTATGTCTTCTTTGGAGAAATGTCTGTTTAGTTCTTTGGCCCACTTTTTGATCGGGTCTTTTATTTTTCTGGAATTGAGCTGCAGGAGTTGCTTGTATATTTTTGAGATTAATCCTTTGTCTGTTGCTTCATTTGCTATTATTTTCTCCCATTCTGAAGGCTGTCTTTTCACCTTGCTTATAGTTTCCTTTGTTGTGCTGAAGCTTTTAATTTTAATTAGATCCCATTTATTTATTTTTGCTTTTATTTCCAATATTCTTGGAGGTGGGTCATAGAAGATCCTGCTGCGGTTTATGTTGGAGAGTGTTTTGCCTATGTTTTCCTCTAGGAGTTTAATTTATATTTAGTTTCCCGAATTTAAGGGCAGAAAAGCATCCAGAGCTGGGGTAAGAGTGTGGGGTAACTGAGTGAGCCATGTTATGTGTGCCAAGTCACTTCTGTCGTGTCTGATTCTTTGCACTCGGTGACACTATGGAGTACAGCCAGCCAAGCTCCTCTGTCCACGGGACTCTCCAGACAAGAATCCTGGAGTAGCTTTCCATGCCCTCCTCCAGGGGATCGTCCCCATCCGGGGATTGAACTTGAGTCTCTTACGTCTCCTACTTTGGCAGGTGGGTTCTTTACCACTGGCCCCACCTGGGAAGCCCAGTGTAACTGAGAGGGGTGATGAAAAGTGACAAGGGAGAACGAGTTGGAGGAGGGAGGTGCAAAACCCAAGTAGGAGAAGGAAGGAGCCATGAGTTCAGGCTAACGATGGGTATGGGGGGCAATTATTAGAACACGGTTAGGCTTTTGTACTCAAAGAAATACAGGAGACTGATATAAATTCATCAGTTCAGATCATCAGAAGATAACAAGTTCAGCTCTAAGCCTAAGTACGTCTACCTGCAAGCGTTTAGGTGGGAGGGCTACCAAGACTGGTGGAATGGAGAAGGTCATAAAGATCATTAGGGCTCACAAGTTCAAACAATCAAAAGAAAGTTTCTGCAAGGATTATCATTGACTATAGTGTAAGAATAACTTAGAGTAGGATTTAACAAATGAAGGAGGTAACATTAGTCTAATTAATTAATTAAATATCAATCCTTACCAGTCACTCTGACTTTTTCATAAATACCTTTAATTATGTAGCAGCCATGACTGACCAAGCAAATCACTTCCAGTTTGCAGTTTCTCTGAATGTTGTAGAGCTCTTGACTGTATTAAGAAGGGATTTTATTGCTGGAAAAAAAATTTGGTCTATAATTATTACCATATTGACTTCTTAACAAATAGAAAACTGTGTTAAATGATTGCACTTATCTGTGGGAACAGATTGCTTCCATAAAGGGGGAGGTCCTGGCATAAGGGAGTAAGGACTCCTTTCTTTGGAGAGGTAGTAAAAGGAAATGAGCCTCCTCCCAGCTCCTGATCCCTAGTTAAGCGCTTTCCCCTCAACAAATGTTTTAGTCTTCATACTTGACTTCAGTTCAGTTCAGTTCAGTCTCTCAGTCATGTCTGACTCTTTGTGACCCCATGAACCACAGCATGCCAGGCCTCCCTGTCCCTCACCAACTCCCGGAGTCTACCCAAATCCATGTACATTGAGTCAGCGATGCCATCCAACCATCTCATCCTCTGTTGTCCCCTTCTCCTCCTGCCCTCAATCTTTCCCAGCATCAGGGTCTTTTCAATTGAAAAAGAGCAAACAGTGCAGAGAGCTAACCAGCCCTTTAGCTATACGGATTTCTCAGCATAAAATGAAAAGTCCAAATGTGAGTTTTGGTAGGTCACCATCCTTGATCTAAAATAGCACCATCATGCAGGAAGGTGCACATTTACTGCTTCTGCATATTACAACTGATTTAAAATGTAAAGCTGGTTGTCCCACCACAGATGGGGATCACTGAGACTCAGAGTGGCTAAGTGGTGTACTCCTTGTTGGCTAAACTGCCAGAGGAAAACAGGGTGTAAGATCTGCTGGCCTTCCATGCACCTGTGACATTTCATCACCTGCTTTTGAGAAATATTCTCTTCTTCTTGTCTCATCCTTCAATTTTTCTCTTCTTTATTCATATATTCTCTGTACTATCTTCTTCTTCATGTACCCCTTTTCTATAGTTTGCATCTCTTGCTTTCCATCACAAATGGAAAAACAAGAGTCTCTCAATCACTGGTGAAGAGCCTGTGGCTCTCAGGAGATTAGGGTTGCTCAGATGCTCAAGGTTGTATTCACTGTCCCTGCCTCTGTCTCTGGACATGCAGAATCTTAGGACACATACAAGTGTATACTTGTAAATGGATATAACTAAGCTAAGATATTTGACTGCTTGCATCTATTTTTACATCCTTGTGTATTCAATGTGCTTATAAATGGAAATTTTTGTTCTGGTGTAATTGTTTTCTTGTCAGCTTCCAACATGATTGCATTCTGGGCTAAGGGCTCAAAAGACAGCAAATCCATATCCATATGTATTTTATGTTTTAGGTAATTGACTTTCTTAATGTTTATCACTGTTCAGTTAAGAAGTTTCAATGATCATTTTACTCTATGGAAATAATTTAAGACCTTATGGAATTTTCCAAGACTGAAAATTTTGATCAGTGTCTGTTGTCTGTTTCATTCTTCCTTTTCTGCCTAAATTGATTTTGTTTAGTCTTTCTAGGTCATTGGAAGTCCATTGGGGATTAGCTTTACAAACTTTACACGTGAAAATATTGAGCTTTCAATTTTTTTAAGGGGTAAATCCGAACAAATGTCACACATGAAATACCTTAATTGCCAAGTATTCATGAAAGATTAATTTTAATTTGTAGTTCATGTGTCAGTAACCTAGATCTTTCACACCAAAAATGACATGAATTTTTTTTTTTTCTTTTCTTCTCATTTCGTTTTCTCTTCTCTTTCCTCTTGTCTTCCTTTACTTTCAAATGTTGCTTTTCTGACCTGTATTAGTGCATTAGGGATAACTTTACTTTTCTAACATATGAGAAAAACTAACATATGGCCTCATGTGTTAGAGAAGGAAAATTAAGGAACAAAGTCAGTAGAAACAAAATTGAGTAAATTGTAAGCTCCAATACTTTGGCCACCTGATGAGAAGAGCCCACTCTGGAAAGTATCCTGATGCTAGGAAAGGTTGAAGGCAAAAGGAGAAGGGGGTGACAGAGGATTAAATGGCTAGATAGCATCACTGACTGAATGGACATGAATAATTTCAACAAACGCATAGAGATAGTGAAGGACAGAGGAGCCTGGTTTGCTGCAGTCCATATGGTTGCAAAGAGTCAGATGAATTAGTGACTTAAAAACAACAATTAAATAGTAGATTCAGAGAAGAGTATATAGATCATAAAAATTGTGGAACAATAGACAAACTAATGAGGCAAAACTATGGTGTGATTTTGGTCTCAAAAAAGTGGGTTGAGCTAAAACTAGAGATGAGACCTGGCCAATTGGAGCAGAGGGTCCACCAGAACCTGAACTTCACTCATTCAATTCCTAGCTGCTTGTCAAGGGGCACCAATGCTATGCTAGTAGTATTATAAGCAGAAGGAAAATATCAAAACAGGTACTGTGAGATCTGAAAAAGTATTTGGGAGCAATTTGTGTTACAGACAAAAGATCAGGATATAAGTAAAAGAATTTGAACCATGTGCCAAAGGGTTAAATTGAGCCTGTATTTCCAAGAGGATCTCTGTACATACCTAATGCTCTTCCTTTCAGTGAATCTGGGAGATTATAAGTAATGAAGTCACATAGCTACATTGTTTTACTTTTTGCACTGTTGGGAACTGCTATCTTGAACTAGGAATTCACAGAAGCATATTCTTTCAGTTGCCAGATTAAATTGAATTGAGACTTGAAATATTTTAGTTCTTTGCAGCTTAAAAGTTTTTCCATGTACTTTAATTGCCTAGTGAACTGGGCTCACATACAGAAGGTAATAGTAATAGAAAATGAAGCCAACAGCCACTTTGTGGGGTGTGATTATGAGGAGCTAAGGAAAAATGATTGCATAAACCTGTCAGGACATCTGTGTCAAAGACAAACAAAGCTAGTTAAGTGATAAAGGGCGGATTTTAATCGTAAATACAGTGTTGCAACAGGGGAAAGGGTCCAACATGAATTGAATGTAATTGAATTGAATTGAGATGAGCAATGAGGTTACTATGCATGCATTTTAAAGGGAGACTGAAGGAATAGAGGGGAGGAACAGGGATGCTCAGTAAACAAAAACTTACAGAGCTGATAAGTAGATACGGGATTTGATAAACCAACTGCATCAATTCACAGGAGCTTATGGAAGTCAGGATCCTATTCTCCCGGAGAGCCTGAGAGACGAAGGCCCTATCCTCAGTGATGACCACATTTCAAAGGAAAGGCTTTTTAGGGCACTCTTCAGTTATAGGAGATAGGTATACATCTCAAGGAGACAGAGGTAAGATTCACAATTTTAAGCCATTTTTAGTAAACATTTTAAGAAAGTAAGGTTAAAAACCTGTGGTCAGGAGTTCTTTGGAATAAACAGTGAATTCTTTAGCAGCCTTGAGTCTCCTCAGGTAAGTGGGCACTTTAAGGAAAAGATAGCAGCATCCTAGGACCACAACCTTGAGCTATTAAAAGCTAAGTTAGTATTTAAGTCTTTTTAATGTAAGCAAAAGGGGGGACTAGGTGATTCTTTTTTTTTTTTTCTGAGCATCTGGAGTTTTCATAGACCAAGGTTGAGGTCTACTCCAGAACAGGGCTTAAAGGAATTTGACTAGAGTCTGGCTAGGGAAAGAATCTGTGTTTCCTGACACAGAAAGTACACAGAAAATGGTAAGTATCACTATTATCTGATTATTTTCTGTAATCTGATGAGTTTTGTTAATCTTTTGAAGAAAACAGCTGAACATGAGTGTTTAAGGTCACAAACCTAAACAACTTTTCACTATGCCCTTTTCTCCAGCTCCTTCTGGTCCTCTCATTCATCATCTTCACAGAATAACATCACGAACACAGGGGGGAAAAAAGTATGGTGCCGGGTCCAAATTCTTATCACAGCATCTCCTAGAATTTTAAGACAGCTTCAAACTGGCCTCTCTTCTACCAGTGCTGTACTTCCTAGACAGCATTCTCCAAAATGGTACATATTGGTTTTCTAATAAAAAGTTTGATTTTTCACTCACTGCTGCAAATTAAACATATGCGGATGTGGGCATGCCCCCCCACACACAGTCATACTCCTTGGCTTAGCTTAGGTATCCTCTCATGTGGAGATTTTCAGTTTCTTGATTTTGCCTTTTATCCTCCTGTACTTATTTTATCATTGATCTTTGAATAGCATTTGGCCTGAATAGATTTCCTCAGTTTTTAATTCTCCACACTAATCAAACACTCTCTCTTTCTTCAAAATCTTCATATAGATGACTTCCTCTTTTAAGTCTTCCTTGACTCCCAGGATTAGCATCTTCTAAGCTTCCAAGTTAAAGAAAAGTCTATGGATAATCTAGTTGTGGGACGCATCTGTATAGGTGTGTATTTCTTTCCACATCTGAGTGCTAGAAAGGCAAGAGTTTCTTTGTTCCTCACTTTCTCAGATTTGCAAGGGCTTCAGCCACAGGAAACATTTAATATATGGTAGATAGATGAATGGATGTTTTTTTTCCAGTAGTCATGTACAGATGTGAGAGTCAGACCATAAAAGAAGGCTGAGCACCAAAGATTTGATGCTTTTCTTTCTTTCTTTCTTTCTTTTTTTTTTTTTTTTTCAGTGTTACAGCTCTATTTTATTTAGATAATAGCAGGAAAATCCGTCTTCGAGATGTGAGGGCACATGGATCCAAAGAGCTGAAGAGAAGAGAGCCCCATCCCGGGGGGCGGGGGAAGAAAATAGTGGGGGAGACAGAGGAGGGGAGAGAAAGAGAGCTTATGCATGCATGGGAGAGAGAGAGAGAAAGAGAGAGAGAGAGAGTGAGAGAGCGCGCCCTGTGGCTCCTCTTTTTGTATGTTTTTTTCCTTCCCTCTGGGCCTGTCCTATGCAAATTGGGCTCAGGCAGGAGCGCTGTTCTACCTGAAGTCCTCACTCCGGTCCTCAGACCTTCCTTTGACCTTCCTCTGTTTGATGCTTTTCAACTGTGGTGCTGGAGAAGACTCTTGAGAGTCCCTTGGACTGGAAGTAGATCAAACCAGTCAACCCGAAAGGAAATCAACCCTGAACATTCATCGGAAGATCTGATGCTAAAGCTGAAGCCCCAAAATTTTGCCCACCTGATGCGAAGAGCTGACTGACTCATTGAAAAAGGCCCAGATGCTGGAAAAGATTAAAGGCAGGAGGAGAAGGGGGGTGACAGAAGAAGAGATGGTTGGATGGCATCATCAACTCAATGGACATGAGTTTGAGCAAAGTCCAGTAGGTAGTGAAGCCGGGTGTGCTGCAGTCCACGGGATCGAAAATATTAAGGCATGACTGAGTAACTGAACAACAATAACAACAAATGAATAGATACATGTAAAAATGAATCATAAGAACATAAAATATTACAAAATTCCATTAAATGCTTATGTCATTTGTATCTTTGAGTTTGACACTGCAGCTGTAAATACAAATAGGAAAGATAATTGAAACATTTATGTAAGGGTTTGAATGTTTTTCTCATTTATTTAAAATAATACATTTCTAACTGAACTTAAACCTAGGTAAATTTGTACCCTGTTATTAACTACTTTTTCTCTAAGGATTGTCATCTAGGGTTTTCTATATAGCAAAGTATAAAAAACACAGAACAGAAAACAATTTGATTTGGTGAGAAAATCCTTGATAAATTCAAGTCCCAAGCTCATTAGTTATTTACTACTGGAGGCTGTAATCTTTTCTCCAAAGAACTGCCCTTTTGTTTAAGAGATCTTAAATCCATTGCTGAAAATTAGCTTACAAACCAGGAATTAAATCTTCAGGAATCACACTTGGCTTAAGATAAATCTAGCCCCTAAAAAATAGCAAAAGAATGAAAAGGGACTTTAGTACCAATACTGCTATTCAGGCAACTGATACTAACCATCCTTGAGTGTGTGTGTGTGCATCCAGTGATCTGGATCCAACTATAGCCCACCATGCTCCTCCATCCATGGGATTTTCCAGGTAGGAATACTGGAGTGACTTGCCATTTCCTACTCCAGGGAATCTTTATGACTTAGGGATCAAACCTGTGTCTCTTGCATAGACAGGCAGATTCTTTATCACTGTGCCACTGGGAAGCCCTAAGTATCATTATTCAGAATAAGGTACTAAAATAAGGCAGGTCACTGGACACTCATGCTTTGAGTCTTGGTGACCTGTGAAGGTCTGGACCTATGTAGTGACCTCTATATTTCTACAGAAATGCCCTAGCTTGTGGGTGATGAAACGTATAGAAGTTTGATATTTCCAAGTTATCACTTAAAGCTTTTTTGATAGACATTGTAAAATTGTTTCTGTGATAGGACAGGAATATCTGTGCATTGAGTGATGTTAATTTCAGACACTAAATGGTATGACCTTGAGCTATTTGAATTTTTTGAACTTCAGTATCCTATTCCAAGTGATCACTTCCCTTTCTCAAAGGTTATCATTGAAATAATATTATTCTACTATTAACAAAAAACTAGAAATTAAAAAAGCCTGTGGGTGTCAGAAATTGAGATAGTAATATGCTCATGGAGATTTTAAAGCCGTGTGTATATTCTTACTGTTGTCACTAGAAATAGATATTTAGACCTGTCTTCTTCTGCACCCAAAACAGAATAATGTGAATAAGTGTTGATCTCAAAAAAAAAATCATTTTATCTTTTAAGAACAGTTAAATCATTCATAATGTGGTATGAATCATGAAGAAACATAATCTCTGGTTTGTGTTAAAGAGGAACTTTGTACCTCTAAGAATGTACATTGTCATGTGAACAGAAAATTCCTCCTGAATATTGCTTGTTTTTTTTTCTTCCTGCTAATTTTAGAGGTGTTACCACACAAAACCTGCCTTCATTCATGATGCAGTGATTGCCAGGGTTTGAATCAGATGGCACCAATAGAAATGCGATGAGTTTGTACTGATAACACATTTAAAAATAATTTGTACTAAAAATATGTGCTTCAAGACTTAATTAACAACCAGAGTTCCCAGTTTATACATGAGATATAAACAGAAAATACATTTTGAAATCTTTATTGCAAGCTTGTATGAAAATTGAATGTGTAAATCAGGAAGAGGGTTGTGTAAGGCCATTTACTAACCAGACAGCTTGGCTGAAAGCGATGTAGACCAGGAGAGGAGAGGGTGACAGATGCAATATTTTATCACCTGTGACCGCATGACTCTCTCAATGTCTCTCTCAACAAGTGGACCAAATCACACCAAATTTACAATTCTTTCTATGTCTTGTATAGTCAGATCAGTGGATGAAGCTCCTGTCTTGTAACTGGGTTGTTGAAGCTGGGGAATTTGAACTTCAGAGACAAAAGATAGGAAGAAGAGATAATGCTAGTTTTAAAGTTTTGTAGCATCTATAGCTTTACGTGCTCAGTTGATCAGTTGACTCCGACTCTTTGTGACCCCATGGACTGTAGCCCACCAGGCTCATTTCTGTCCATGGAATTTTCCAGGCAAGAATACTGGGGTGGGTGTCCATTCCCTACTCCAAGTGATCTTCCCAATCCAGGGATCAAACCCGCATCTCTTGGGACTCCTGCATTGACAGTCGGATTCCTTACCACTAGCACCACCTGGGAAGCTTTACAGTTGTGTTAAATCCACATCAGTTTTGGGGTATCCTAAGCTAAGAGGACTATCTCTTTCCTCTGCCTGTTCTCCCATCCTCAAGACGCCAAGCAGACTAACAGAGCCACAGAATCACAGACACCTCCTTGAGAGCTGGGTGAGCTACTGAAGATAAAGATGGAAGATATCAAATATGCTTCCCTGGGAAAGGAAATCCTTCCCCAACCTATTCATTTCTAGTTCATCCATGTGTCCACTTGGTTTCCTTCTCTAGCACACATTCTGTGGTCCTCTGAAAGATGGCAAACAATTTAATTTTGAGCCTGGCATGGAGTAATACACAATGAATGTGGATAGAAGAAAGAATGCAGAGAGAGACTGAGGAGAGAGCATAGATAAAAAGAGAGAGAGAATGGGGAAGAAGAAGAAAGACATTTATGAAGGACATGTAGTAGTGAATGTGTGTGCTCAGTTGTGTCTGACTCTTTGTGACCCCATGGACAGTAGCCTGCCAGGCTCCTCTTGTCCATGGGATTTCCCAGGCAAGAATACTGGAGTGGAGTTCCATTTCTTTCTCCAGGGGATTTTTCCAACCAGGGATCAATACCACATCTTGTCTCCTACATTGGCAGGCGGATTCTTTACCACTTTACCACCTGGGAAGGGCATAATTTAGATTAATTGTCTTAACTCACTGCCTGCTATATTCCTCCAAATGCTGCCACTCCCATCTGCTTGTCACATCAGAGATGTTCAAAAAATAGCATTTATTTAAGCAGTTGTTTTTAAAACACTTTGTATATAAATTAGCAGTTTTAATTTTAAACTGTGAAGCAACGTTATGATGTAGATATTATAAGAAAAGTAAATAATAGCTGTTTTATCAAAAGAAAAACAAAATCTCAGAGTATAACACTAGATGACAAATTCTGTTCTGCTAGATTCTGGTAAGTTTTCAAGATTCTATTCCATCTCGAATCCTTCAGGAAATCAGCCATGACAGCCCTAGTTCACAATGCTTTGTTGGGTCTGGGGGCAGTGGGGGGAAGAAAAAATCTGTAGAAAATAGGATTTAGTCTTTATCCAAATATTGCTTCTTAGCTTTGATTATGTTTTATGTATGTACCCTCTTTCTATCTAGATAATGAACGCTTAGAGTATGTCATATTTCCAAACATCTGATAAAGAAAAGAAATGTAATATTTATTCTCTGATTTTTTGACCAGAGAGGAGCACATAACATAAAATTATGAAGAAATATACATCATTTAAATAGGTTCTGACTCAAATGCTCAACAACGACCTAGAATTCCAGAAAGCCGAGGCATTTGTGGATGTACTCCTACCATGCTTATCTTTACCTTGCGTATATTTCAGTATCTGAATGTAGTTGCTAAAGTATGCATAATCTCTGCTTTATACCAACAGTGTGATTTCCAATAGTCCTTTTAAGTGTATTTTTCTATTTGGCTATCAGGACATTTTTTCCATAATTAGTCTACAATATTCACTTGCTTAAATCACCTCAGTGGTACCCTGGAGATTAGGGAATAGTTCAAATTCCTCACTTCATCATCCATAGAACTTGCCCTTCTCAAAAGGGGTAATATAATTTCATGGTTCTCTGCTTTATTCCTGTGCCCAAGACACTTCTTTCTTTACTTTCTAAGCTTTATCTATGTTTTAAGAACAAACTCAACTGCCATTTCCTTTCCAAAGACCTCTGGACAAACGGTCCCCTGCTCTCTAGCACTTTATGCCTTTATCATTTATCATTACTTTTTCCACACAAATTAACTCTGTACTTGACACATCACCAGTGCTCAATAACTATGTATAGAATGAAAATGAAAGCCATCCAGTCGTGCCTGAATCTTTGTAGCACCATGGACTAAACAGTCCGTGGAATTCTCCAGGCCAGAATGCTGGAGTGGGTAGCCTTTCTGTTCTCCGGGGGAACTTCCCAACCCAGGGATCAAACCTAGGTCTCCCGCATTGCAGGCAGATTCTTTGCCAGCTGAGCCACAAGGGAAGCTGTGCATATATTATGTATAGAATAATATATTATGCATAGAATATGTAATTATGCATATATATTATGTATAGAATATGTATAGAAATATGTATAGAATAAGTGAGTAAACTAACTCTTAATTCATGAGGTAACCAACTAATTAAGCATTCTTCCCTCCTCTATCTCATTTCATTTCCTATGGAATAATTTATTTGATTCAAAATATACTCTGAAGCTCTTTTCAGTGATGATAGTCTAAGTGTCAATTAATGAAATAATATACAAGTGTGGTATAATCACTGTTTCCAAACTGCATTGCAAAATTTAGGTATGTTTTATAGGTAAATATAGATTTACCAAAGTCAAGTAATTTGGGGAAAGTTGGCATGCCCCTTCCCTTGCCTTTCAATGTCTCCTCAAACATGCACATTAACACATATAATACTAGATTAGGAAAACAGTGACAAAATATGTACAGCTTTTTGGTGGAGTGGAGAATTAATTTTTAGCAAAATCTGACTAGCACCTGGCTTCCTGAATACCAATTTAATATTATTTCCACTGCCTAATGAAGATTGCATGTGCATCTATATGCCACCTACTGTAACAGATAGTAGTGAAATTTACTTAACCCTTAGGTGTCCAGCTAGACTTTGTACCTTGTGAGAGTAGGGATGGTTCTGACTATTTGCACATCTGAAATCTTTGTAGCTAAAAGCATCTCCTAATTTAACATGTTTAGAGGAATGACAATTTGAACATTTTACATTGTTTAAATATTTTGAAGTTCCCTTCCCTTGATGATATTTCTTTATCCTCATGTCTATCCTGGGAAACATGTAGCAAAATCATCATTTCTTTTTCCATGTGAAGAAAATTGCCAGAAAAATTAAAAGATTTTTCAGTGACGATATAACATATATAGCAGAATGAGGTATTTGACCATGATCGTGAGGTCCTTTCCTTTCCTGAGATTTTTATATACACAGACTTAGGATTTGATTCCTCATAGTAAATTTAAAATGAAGCATGACTCCAATGATAGTGGATTAAATTTAACATGGAAAAAAAATTATCTTTACCACACATTTATTATGTCTGATGTTATTTATTCACTCATGTAGATCTTTTCTATGACACCAGCTTTTATTTTGTCTGAAGAATTACATTTAATGTTTTTAATATTTTTACTGCAGAGCTGTTGACAGTGAATTAATGTCTGAAAAAATCTTTTTCTTCATTTATGATATGTTTTCTTTGCAGATAAAATTTCGTTTGAAGGTCTTTTTTCCAATCAGTACTTTATTTTTTTTTTTTTCCTTTATTTATTTATTTATTTTTTCAGTGGGTTTTGTCATACATTGATATGAATCAGCCATAGAGTTACACGTATTCCCCATCCCGATCCCCCCTCCCACCTCCCTCTCCACCCGATTCCTCTGGGTCTTCCCAGTGCACCAGGCCGGAGCACTTGTCTCATGCATCCCACCTGGGCTGGTGATCTGTTTCACCATAGATAGTATACATGCTGTTCTTTTGAAACATCCCACCCTCACCTTCTCCCACAGAGTTCAAAAGTCTGTTCTGTATTTCTGTGTCTCTTTTTCTGTTTTGCATATAGGGTTATCGTTACCATCTTTCTAAATTCCATATATATGTGTTAGTATGCTGTAATGTTCTTTATCTTTCTGGATTACTTCACTCTGTATAATGGGCTCCAGTTTCATCCATCTCATTAGGACTGGTTCAAATGAATTCTTTTTAATGGCTGAGTAATATTCCATGGTGTATATGTACCACAGCTTCCTTATCCATTCATCTGCTGATGGGCATCTAGGTTGCTTCCATGTCCTGGCTATTATAAACAGTGCTGCGATGAACATTGGGTGCCACGTGCTCTGTTCAGATCGGGTTTCCTCGTGTGCATATGCCCAGAA